>NW_007726507.1:578735-580667 GCF_000696425.1 Galeopterus variegatus
AAAATCTCAATTTATTCCATTGTAAGTTAGCTGAAGATTTGGATTTTTTGATTTTTTTTTTCCCCCTTAGTAGGTCACCCTAGTTATGCTTCATTTTCCCTTCTGGCTCTCCTTATGAGGTGTGGTTTACAAGTTGAATGACTACACAGACTTAGAAGATCACTAGACCAGCTTGAATTATAGACTCTAAGTTTACCTCAGTCATTTAGAAATATGTAGAATTCAAAATAAGGTTTCTCCCCACAAAGTCTACATATAAATGTGAGCACAGATACAGAAAAATTATTACTGCAACATTAATGCTCATGGCAAGATTTTCATCCAATAGGTAAATCTCAGAAAATGTTAGAATTAAATCTTTTTTTAACGCTAAAAGTTTTCCAAGAGTAGATAGCAAATATATGTCACAACTTCCCTTTGATTCTCCCACTAAGAAAATTTATTTGTTTATTTTGAAATATTGAAGGAGAAAATTCCAATGTATCATAGTGCATATTTTGTTTTCCATAATGATTCTGGGCTTACCATATACTACAACAGATTTACAGTTTTAAGACAGAAGTAATACTATCTTTGGAATTCTTAAATTGATGCAACTAATTTGCTTATGGCAGATTGGAAAGTAGTTTTGAGTGAATACACTAGTTCAGCTGTTCTCAAAGTGTGGTTTAGGGACCTCTGGAAGTTCCTGAGATCCTTGCAAGAAATCTGCAGGGCCAAAAATATTTTCACAATAATGCAAATATACTATTTGTCTTTTTCATACTCATCCTTTCAGAAATGTACAGTAAAATTTTCTAGAGGCTACATGATATGTGATATCACAATAGGTCGAATGCAAAAACAAATATGAGAATCTAGTTGTCCTCTATTAAGCCAGATGTTAAATAGATTAGCAAAAGTATAAAACAGTGCCACTCTTCTTCAGTTTTTTTGAGAATATAGTTTTTTTTTATAAAAATGCATCAATTTTGTTAACATTTAAGGGGTTCGTTTTGGTTATTTAAGTTAATAAATATTTTAAAAAATTTCTTAGCTTAATTTCTTATATGGTAAATCTGATAGATACAAAGATTATAAAAAGAAGCTGTTTAGAGTCCTCAATTATTTTTAAGAGGGTCCAGAGAAAAAGTTTGATAATCACTGCACTAGTGTATATAAAATAGAGTTCCAGTATTATTGGTTCTGTTTATTGTGTAATAGTTGTATTATTTTAAATTGTAATAATATTAGGCATGACAATTGATTCCATTTCCTTGATTTTTAAAACATCACCCATATTAACAAAAGCTGGTGAAGATGTGGAGAAAGGGGAACTCTTATACACTGTTGGTGGGAGTATACATTAGTACAGCTATTATGGAAAACTGTACGGAGGTCACTCAAAAAACTAAAAATAGAACTACCATATGATCCATCAATTGCACTGCTGGGTATTTATCCAAAGAAAAGGAAATTAGCATATCTCAGAGATATCTGCACTCTCATGTTTATTGTAGCACTGTTTGCAATAGCCCAGATATGGAATCAACTTAGGTGTCTGTTAACAGAGGAATGGGTGAAGAAAATGTGGTATATATGCACAATGAAATACAACTCAGCCATGAAAAAGAATGAAATCCTGTCATTTGCGGCAACATGGATGAGCCTGGAAGACATTATGTTCAGTGAAATAAGTCAGGTACAGAAATATAAATGCTGCGTGTTCTCACTCTCATGTAGCAGCTAAAAATAATTGAAATTTTAGAAGTAGAGAGTAGAATTGTGGTTACTAGAGACTGGGAAGGGGGAAGGGTGGGACAGATAGTGAGAGGTTGGTTAATGGACACAAAATTACAGCTAGATAGGAAAATAACTTCTAGTGGTGTACGGTAGTGCTAGGCATCTATAATTAACAATTTATGGTGTGTTCTCAAATGGCTAGAAGAAAGG
>NW_007726507.1:581437-597662 GCF_000696425.1 Galeopterus variegatus
AATAAGTCAGGTACAGAAATATAAATGCTGCGTGTTCTCACTCTCATGTAGCAGCTAAAAAAAAATTGAAATTTTAGAAGTAGAGAGTAGAATTGTGGTTACTAGAGACTGGGAAGGAGGAAGGGTAGGACAGATAGTGAGAGGTTGGTTAATGGACACAAAATTACAGCTAGATAGGAAGATAACTTCTAGTGGTGTACAGTAGTGCTAGGCATCTATAATTAACAATTTATGGTGTGTTCTCAAATGGCTAGAAGAAAGGAGTTTAAATGTTCTTATCACAACGAAATGATAAATTTTTGCAATGATAAATTTGCTAACTACCCTGAGTTAATCACTACACATCGTATACATGTATTGAAATATAACTCTGTACTCCATAAATATATACAATCAATATGTTTAAGTTTAAAAATAGTTTTTAAAAAATCACACATTTAGAGTAGACTCCTGCTTGTCTTAATAAGAAAGTGGTTGTCTATTTTGATTAATTTGTTTTTATCCAAACTTGAAATAAACAATAGTAGAATGAAATATCATTTCCATTTTACCATTGTATTTCAGAATTACCTTTTCTTTGATTCTTAATAATTATAATTCCCGTATATAGTTATCATTTAGCTACGGAAAATGATTCTAATATTCTTACAAAACAGAAACATAAACTTTCTCAGGGGAGTAATCTTAAAACAATCTAATGATAATTGCTTGAATTTTCCAGCATGTACATGGCTTTTCCCTTAGCATTTATGGATGAAAGTCTTTTCTTGATATAAAACCAATAGGGATAATATAGAAGAAACCTCTGTTATATATCACATTGCTACAAATAAAATATGCATTAATAATGGGTTAAATTTTTTAAAAAGATTTGGAAAAAAGCTCAGCAAAATAAATATTAATGTTCTTCAGGAATACTACTAAATAATCAAGGAGTACTACATATTTTTTATTTAGATAACACTGTTCCTAAAATATAGGTGGTCTTTCAGGTGGTATGCCCTTGAATAAAAACAAGGGCTATTAGATTTCCATGAACCAAGTGTACAATTTACACTTGAAAAAAGAATAGTAACAAAAATATTTCAGGGGATAACCAAGAGGGCTAGAGAGGAATCAAGGGTTTGGAGTAAGTAAAAAATATATATCAGAAATGAGACATTTTTAATGTTTAGAAAACAAAAACTAAGAAATTAAATATTGAATTAAGAAGGGCTCCAAAACAGGCCATAGGGTAGAGAATGCAGATTTGAATAGGTTAAGCATTAGGGGTGAATAAACAGCATCTTTTAGCTTGACACTGTAAAATTTTTCAGTGGCTTTCCACTGTTTTTGGACAAAGTCTAAACTCTTTTGTATGACATATTTAGCAATTTAGCCCCAAACCCCCATTCCAGTGTAATCTTTACTTCCTTTCATGACTTCATTGACTTCTCTCTCCTCCCGTTGCATCATTTTTAGTCATACCCAAGTGCTTACTTTTCTGTATCTCTTTGCTTTAAATATATTTTGCCCCAAATCTGGAATGCCTCTTTACTCTGTCAGGAAAAACTGTTCAAGACTTGGGAATGTACTAAAGAGATTCCTGGATATTACTTAGAGAACTCTGTGAGGATTGTTGGTTCTATAGGAGTGTGCAGAGTTGATTGACTTTCTATTGACTAATTATTTTACAGCTCAGTAGTGGTAGAAGTTAAGTTGTAGAAAACTGATAGCAAGGGAAATGATTCTTGTGCAAAGCAATACAACTAATTCCTGTTCATAGCAATGCAAGTTAATTTTGTCTAACAGATGATATAAATCTCTGTAAGTCAAATAAAATATTTAACACATGTTCATTTTATATATGAATGAGAGTAATGTTAACTTTTTGAAAATTATATTTTAGCACCTGCTTTTCCTACTACCATATATAAAACTCCTATTCTCTGGTTAGGATATAGTGAAAATACCACTTTCTCAATGTGACATTCTTTATTTCCCTAAGCAAAATTAGCTTTTCACCTCATAATGCTCCCATTGCACTTTTGATTTACCTTTACTATAATGTTTACTAAAGTGTTGTATATCTATTATTGTACATAATATATATAAAATCTCTGTTTTTTCCACTACACTAGCTCCTCAAAAGCAGAAAACCTGTTTTATTTATCTTTATATCACCCCCTCCTTTGCCAAGCATATAGCAAAAGACATAAAGATACGGTTTGCTTGGTAAATGTTTATTGATGAATGAAAGTAGAAGTCAAAGAAGGTGATGGGCCTATTTTAGCCATTGTTGATAAGGGGGAATTGGCTGCTCAGAGCAAAAAACAAAATAACTTTTTCACCTGTACACTTAATGGAAAAGTATAATTTAGCATGAAATTGAAAAGAGTTGAAAGAAGAAGTATAATAAAGCCAGAATGATCTAGAAGAGAGATGGATTAAGAGAGCTGAGACTTAGAAACTTGCACTGTGGCTTTTCCCCCTGAATTGCTGTAGTTAAGACATTTCTCTTCTGTCATACTTTCTGCATTAGTAAATTAGGGGTAATAATTATTCTCATTATCAAGATAGCAGAGTTCCCGTAATGGGATATTTGAGTCAAAAGTGGGCAAGAGCAGCCTTACTTGTCCTATTTGGCTATGAGTGAGGGTGGGAGAAATTTAAAATAAATGTGGCTTGAAATATAATTTAAAAGTGGCTTGAATCTTCACCGTAAATTTGTTGTCTTTTTCTTGGTGATTAGCATTACCCCCACTTTCTTGCGATTTTTATTTTTATTTTTTTAGTTATGTGTTTTTAGGAATTACTTTTTGCAAAATAAGCAACTGTTAGAATAAGGAGGTAGACTGGCTTTTGTCAGGTATTCTGCACAATTAAATTTAATTATGTTTAGATACCTTAAGATTCAGGTATTTTTGCAAATGTTTGGATGGTTTATTTTCTGAAGTAAAGAGTGATTTCTAGTATTTATTACATAAATAGGTCACTTACAAATAGCAGACTTAAAAAGTCAACAGTAAACTTGGAATTTATGTCCCAGTAGGTGAGAGAACCCAAAACTATTTACTAACACAGTTCACTGCTGTTACCATGGCAACAGAGGCCCATTACTGTCAATCTAGAGCTGCTTTGCCAGTTGACTTCAGCAGTGAACTCTGTGTGATGTTGCCAAATGTCTGGCTTCTGTGTTTCCTGTTCCAAGCAGTTGTTTCTTATTCTGAATACTAATGACTGGTCTGCAAAGGCTGGTTCAATACCACTGAAGATGGGACTGTGAATCATATGTGGAAAGGTAGTGAGTGTTTTGCCTGTAGTGTACTAAAAAATATCTGTAACTGGATTGTACATTCCCTAGCAAGCTATGCCAGTAATTTATTAATAATGTTACCTTGCTATTATTAGGCAGCTGGGCCTAAATGAGAAATGACAGCACATCCGTCATCATTGAGTCGACTGCTTTTTCAGACAGCCTTGCTGACTTTGACTGGTCATGTAAATCCGAATGATTGTGCACATGTATGCCAGCAGAAAAATAAAATTGCAACCGAGATGCTTTTTTGCTTTTAAAATGTTCATATATTGATTGCTTTGAAATGGAGAAAAAGCAGCTGTCTGAAATGCCAGTTAAATGGCTGAGAAATTTTAAAGGAGTAAAAAAAAAGATAAGCATTTGAATAGGGAAAAAAGCTAAGTAGGTTTTGCTTTTTAAAAATGAAGAGTAACGTGATTTTTTTTTTTTTTTTGGCCCGGGAAGGGGATCGCAACCCTTGGCTTGGTGTTGTCTGCACCACGCTCAGCCAGTGAGCGCACTGGCCATCCCTATATAGGATCCAAACCCACGGCCTCGGTGCTACCAGTGCTGTACTCTCCCGAGTGAGCCACGAGGCCAGCGCTAGGGTAATGTGATTTTTAAGGTTTAGTTGTGTAGTGGTTATCAGTGAGACCCTCTTTGCCTGGATCACACCCTATAACAGAAATCTGAGGACAAAACTTGTCATAATTAAGTTTCTCTCTAGAGCATAAGTTCTTTGAGGGTAGATTGTTTTCATCATTGTATTCCTGACAGCTAGCAAAGGGCCTGACAACACAGAGTGCTCAGTAAATATTTAATGAATTAAATGAAACTCATGGATCCCCAGCAAAGAGTTTCTGGTATGTAAGCGCATCAGATTTACTGGAAGAAGCCTATTAGACTCTTCCCTTCATTACACAGCATCACAGCCCACTACTATGACCCTCGCTGCTAAGTGTGTGATTGGAGCCTCTATTGGCAGTTACCTATAGTGTGGCAGCTCCAAGTGTCTGTTTCCAGAAGATACCACTCAAAGGTGGCTTTTCTTACCAGCTTTCTTTTTTCTTCCCCTAGCTAGTGGATACGGTTAATAGCAGCTTTCAGTGGCATCTTTCACCATTTGCAGCTCTGAGATTGGCCATCCCCTCCACCTCTCTACAGTGGAAGTTCTCAGTAGTTGTTTTAGGCAGACACTTCCAAAGTTGTTTCTCTCCTCATGCCAAATTCTGTTCCAGGTTCTCAAATGGGAAAAATTTTGTCTGTCCCTGTCCCCCTCCGTGCACTGGGAGGTTTGGCAATATATGGAGTCACTTTTGGTTGTTGTTGTTGGGGGTGCCACTGGCATCCCACTGGATGGGATGGCTAGGGGGTAAGGCTAGGGACATTGCTAAACATCCTGCAGTGCACAGGACAGCCCCTATGACAGACTTTTTGGTGCAAAATGTTCAAGGATGAGAAACCCTGCTCTGGTGCTTTTTGCTTTTTTATGGAACTCGTTCAAAACCCTTCAGAATTACACTCTATGCCTCTTTATCTCTTTTTTGGAATTGTCTCCCACCCCCACCCCCTTAGGCTTAGCTTGTTTTCTTATTCTCAAGTTCCGGGAATAATCAATCCTGAATATCCCACTGCTTTTGAGGGAGACATGTAAAGAAAGCTCTACAAATATACCACATGGAGTGTGGCAGCTGCTCTATAAATACTAAGTATTTTGTGTTGTTCTAAACCTTTTTTTTAATTGTGCAGGACTTTTAAGTTGGGTATTTATGTATTACATCAAATTCTAGGAAGCAAATGTGGTTCAGCGATCTTACAATTCCTAGGATGGACTTTTTTTTCTTTGAAAACCCAAAATCAATCTGAATGACATTATAGGTACTTAGAAACAAAAATTGAGCATTTTAATGCATGGATATGGGGCTCAAATTTTGAATTCTCACAGGAAAAAGTTAGAATTACAACAGAACTGGATAGTTAGGCTTTTTCAAGACATTAAGAAGGGAATACTGACAGTCACTTGTTTAATGATTTCAGTGACAAAGAAGGGAAGGAAGACTTCAACTTTAAAACTCTTTACAAATATTGACTAATTAATTAATCCTCATAACCTCTTATAATAAGAAATGTATCATTATCTCTCTTGAAAGATGTGAATTCTGTTTACCATATAATATTCCAGATTAGCAAAATCATGAAGAATGATTAAGAATAGTGTTTCTGCTTTCAAATGCTATAATTAAAACCCCTTCCCAGATGCTTTCTTTGTAAATAGCTTAAAAGTAATTTCTAGTCTTTGCCTGTAGGTGACTAGTCTTGATAGTTTAAGAGAAAGGAAATCTAGATAATAAACTTACAATGTCTCAGTCTGTTTGGGCTGCTATAACAAACTACCATTTCCTGTGTAGCTTATAAATAACAGAAATTTATTTCTCACAGTTTTAGTGGCTGGCAAGTCCAAAATCAAGGTACTGGCAAATTTCATGTCTGGTGAGCACCTGCTTCCTAGATGGCTACCTTTTTATTGTAACCTCACATGGCGAAGGAACAAGAGATCTGTCTTCAGCCTCTTTTATAAGGGCATTAAACGCATTTATGGGGGCTTTGCTCTTATGACCTAATTACCTCCCAAAGTCCCCACCTCCTAACACCATCACCTTGAAGGTTAAGATTTCAACATATGAATTGTGGCGGAACACAAACATTCAGACCACAGCACAAAGTAATAAGATGAATTAGATATATGTTGCTAAAATCAACTCTATAAGCTCCTTTTCTTTTAATTTATATTTAACGTGTTTTTTAAAAGTTTCCTTTAAAAAAAGAACATTCACATACCTAAAATTGCAAAACAAACAAGGTATTATTATTACTACTTTTATTCTGAAAAACAAATTTCCTTATTTTAGTCTAACTACTATTTATTGTACCACTAAATTGATTCAAATTTAGACACGTACCAGGAAGGTCATATTTCAAATATTCAAATAATTGGCAGGCCTTTCAGTCCTTATAAATAGGAATCCAGAGGTTCATTAGCACCAGCTATTAATGTTGGCTTCATGAAGGAAAAAAAGAAACAGGATATTCTCTTTCTAACTTTTTCTATCCTATTTTCCCAAACCATTTCCCATCTTTTCTACCTAGTTCTCTGCATAGAACTAAATAAAAACCATTCTGCCCATCATCTACTTTAAGTTTCTGGAAGCTGAGTTCAAGGGAGAAGGAGAACAAAAAATAAAAGAGGATGGTCATGAAATGGTAAGTTATATCTGGACTGGTCCCCGAGCATTCAGGAACAAATATCCAGTGGATTGTCTCAGTTAACTCTGATCACACACTAATGACAAGGTAAAAGACAGGCTTATCTGTAATCATGACTAGGTTACAACAGGCAACCAATATTTCTCAAGCATCTACTATGTGCCTGGCACTAGGATACTCTGAGATACAGTCTCTGCCTTCATGGAGCTTCCAGGACAGGAGACAAGTGGAGCAGTTCATAGTTCAAGTGCTTGTGGCATTGTATGCAGAGTAAAGGTGTCATCAGAGACTGGCTTCAGTGGTTTCCTATAGCTCAGCACCCCAGTCTTCCTGATGCCTAGAGGAGGCTCACAATGATGGTTACTCTGACAGCAGCTTGGTTTATTTAAAGATAGTAGAAAATTCAGACCTATTTATTCTATCATTGAGTGTCTTTCTTATATTTAAAGAAGTTTTGGTGTCTTCCATATACCAGAATTTGGGAGGAATTCAATAATTAATATTGACACAGCACTTTCCACAAATTTCCACCAACCATCAGGAAATTATGATAGAGTATGATAAGTGTTGTGTAGGTAATCTGGACTGCTGTGGGGATACACAGAAAGGATCTCAAGGGGTTAGTAAGGACTTAAAGAGGAACTGATATACAAGGTGAGTCTTCAAAAAAACCATGGGATTAAGCAGGTTGAATGAGATAAACATAATAGCATTTCAGGCAGATGGACAAGCAGAGACAAAGGCTTTGATACGAATGAGAGAACCGCACGTGGTTCAAGTGACTGCAGGATAAAGGGGTGGAGGTGAGCAGGTGTCAGCCACGAGTCTGGAGAGGTAAGCAGGGGCCAGGTCATGAAGGTCCTTCTATGTTACTTTAGGAAATTTAGGGAATTTATGCAGACAAAAAGAGGGAGCCACCGAAAAGTTCACCAGAGGGAAAGGATGGGATAAGATTTGTGTTTTACATCTATTACTCTGGCTGCAATGTAGGGGAAGGATTAGAGCAGAGGCAAGATTAGAGACAGGAAGAATAGGCAGGATAATGTTAACATTGAATAATGTATATGGAGCCAAGTATAGGAAAGATTCTCATCAGTAATCTTTTTATTATAAAATTATTTACTGTGTACAGACATAAAACTTTTTGTAACATCTGTATGTTTATAGTTTTTTACAACTATAAAACCAACAGATTTACAAATTAAATACCAATCAAACTAAAAAATACTAAAGTTTAATTTAACAAGACTAAATTATAGTGATAAATGGTGTGGTTTGGTGGAAAATACATCCCTGATGTTAAGTTTCAGGGTAGAAAGATATTTTTGACTTTTTAAGATATTGCTTATTTACTCGATACTTTCTGAGTATGATGTATGATCACTGGAATCATCATTATTTTTGCTGATTTCTTTTTCCTTTTTTAGAAGCAAATTAATTTTTAAATAACAATCTCTTATTTTAGTGACCCCAAAATATAATAGTGTACCTTAAAATATAATACTAAAAAGTTAAAAAGACTATTTAATAAACCACTATTCTTCATTCCACATTCTGTTAAGCTATTGAAAAGAAACCTATATAGTACCTTGAAGAGTCAGATGAAGATGATCTGTTTTAAAATGCGAGATGATTATTTTAAGTAATGTTCTTATTGAGCCCAAGACTAGTTTTAAAGTTACCTGGAGCTCTTACTTTTCTCCCCCCTGAATTTAGTTTGGGGAAGATATTTTTAACAAGGGATCATCAAAGTGAAGTGAGTAGAGCCCAGGGGTCATTTACCTTTGTATATAATATTGTCTAAATAGTGACAACCTCATGGGCATTGTTTTCTTCTTTGCTTTGTGTTTTGAGTATGTGTTCTCTTGTCTTTAAAGTCTGATTTTAAGTTCTTCTGGACTGTACAGATAGTTAGGTGGTCACTTCAGCATAAAATAGTTTGTTCATTGACTGTTCATTGAGGTAAAACTGGAGCAATTCGCTCCAAAAGTGTCATTCTGCCTCCTTTTCTACCTTCAGTAAATATGAGATAGAGCATGATTAATTCTCTGTTTTATCTTAGTTTTATAGGTAATTTTCCATCAGATAGAATTTTGTAGTTCTAGTACAAATACTTTCCTTTCAGCCTTTTATGTAACTGAATTTTTGTTCAAGCAATGGAAAATTGCTTGTATCCTTCATATCCTTTTGAATATCATTAGAGGCAGAAGAAAAACACCTTGGCTGTGTCTGTATAACCTCAACAACAGTCAGTAGGATGAAGAAAATTAAACCAGTTATGTGACTATCTCAACTCTTAACTAGTTCCCTCTGGCTACCTCTGAGTCTGAATCTCCCAAAGAACAAATTTCTAGGGAGCACTGGATTGCAGAAGAGCAGGGGACAACATTTTTCAAAGATCTTATCATATAGCCATGCTCAGCTGTAAGCCATTAGATTCATTTTGAGAAATCTCCATTTTAAATGAACTTTTAAGATCTTTCTGCATTGTTATATGTATGTGACTTGAGTGATGTTATCAACGTTTTTGTAAGTATTTACTATGTCTTTCTGTCTAGCTTAATTCCAACAATTTTGTACTTTAATAAAATGTTCTAAACATTGCAAAAAAAAAAAAAAAAGAAAGTTGATATATACAGAAATATCATCTGTTTAAAACATGAACTTAAGGGGCCAGCCCGGTGGCGCACTGCTACAGTGCGCCGCTTGGGGGTGCGGCGGCGCTCCCGCCGAGGGTTCGGATCCCACATACAGACTGGTTCCCGCTCACTGGCTGAGCGAGGTGCGGGCGCAACACCGAGGGTTGCGGTCCTGGTCCAGTACGGGCGCTACACTGAGGGTTGCGATCCGTTGCCGGACACGAAAAAAGACAAAAAGAAAAAAAAACATGAACTTAAAACAAACATAGATGACCCAGTCTGGGTTCTTTTGTGTTCAGTATTTATTATATTACTGTGGGTAATGTGATGACTCCAATTACTCCTACTCCCCCCTCACTTATTATTTTTTTCTTTTAAACTACTGTGAAACTTGGGTTGGTACCTTGTAACTCAAACAGTGATGCCATGTAGCCTTTTGTTGTCTTGAATTAATCATTTATGTATTAATTTCAACTTTCTCATTAGCCCTGGATAAGTAAAAGAAACAGTGTTCTGACACCTACAGTTTTTATAATGTAAAATTAAAGTCTCAATTTATTAAATAACACAAGAAACTAAGCCTTATTCTATAAATGTCTCTTTCATTTGGTAAAAATTCAATATGGATTAAAATGATGTATGATTGCTTTAGTTTGACTATAGAAATAGACCTAATTCCTTTATTCCACAAAAGTTTGTCGAGAGCCCACCTTGTGCCAGGGACTAGGGATACAAGTTGTATAATAAAGACAAAGCAGCTAATGGAAGCCAGAGGTGCTTATACCACTTTCAAAGTTAAATATCATACTTTAGGTCAGTGGTTCTTAAAGTGTAGCACTAGCATCACCTAGGAATTTATTGGAAATGCAAATTTTCATGCCCCACCCCAGATCTAGAATCAGAACCTCTGAGAATGGGGCCCAGCTGTCCATCATGTAACAAGACCTCCAGGACATTCTGATGCACACTGAAGTGTGGTAACCACTGCTATAGCTGATTAACAGATCCATCTCTTCCAATACTAAGGATATAAGACATCAATTTTACTTGATGCAGAAGGTCCCAGGAATAGAATTTACAAAAATTGTTTTAAGAAAACATCAGAAATGCACATTCAGGGTCATCAAATGTTTGAAATATAAGAAATTCTCATCATTAATTATGATTAAAGAAGAAATGATAGATAGAAACTATTAAGAATTCTAACTTCAATGAGAATTTACCATGCTTTTTTTCTTTCTTTGAGTGAATTAGTGGCCCTTGTCTTTTCTGGGTCTGTGCTAAGAGATTTCTCATGTCATCTAAATAGTTTAAAGGCAAAGGAAATTATATTTGCATTCCAGTTCTATGTTTGGCAGTGAATACTGCTTTATAATTTTTCATATATGTGTATATATGTATGGATGTATGTATATAATCTCATCTAAAAGTAAAATTCGTATTTGGTTCTATTTGGTCCCATTTTATCAGACAGGTGAAGATTTCCTTCATGTTTCGCCATCACAAAATTGTCCATCTCTCTGTTCAGGGGTTGAAAGTCTGTAGTGAAGTGCCTCCCAGAATTGACTCCTCTTGGTTCCTTTGTGCTCCCTCAGATGGGAGGTCCTTTTCCTCCCTTCCACTTCTGAGGTCTCAACCCCTCTTTCCTTTTTAGTTAGTCACTGTTCTACTTTTTCCTCTTTCCCCAAACTCAGTCTTAGTTAATCTCTAGGAGCAAGAAAACAACAACAACCAGTTTGCATTGCAATCAAATCTTTCTGTTTTGCATTTCTGGTAGATTCTTTGAGTCTTTGTTAACTCTGTGCTTCTGGCTTGCCCTGCATGCCCATTGTGCATGTTCCCTGTGGTCAGAGAAACGCCCTCAGGCAGAGATTCTCAGGTGTTTATAGTAAGCAGCCTTTGTAGTACAGAGGTGAAAGCCAAGGGGGATGTAAGTGGGGGTACCATGGTGTTATTACACTAGACATAAGATGTGAGTTAAACTCATTCTGAAGAAGTGCTGTGTGCTCTGATTAAACCTGCCAGACTAAATAGACGTGACGAAATAATAGGGGTCTTCAAAAAGTTCATGAAAAATGAGTATTAAAAAAACTATGCATGGGTTGCAAATTTCTGTCACACCAAAATAAACTCACATTAACTCATTACAACATGTCTGAACAGGACCCAGTTTGAGGCACTAATAAGGATAAGACATCAGTTTGAAAAGAGTCCCTATAAGAGCAACATGAATTCTGCTCAAATTGAAGCCAGAACAAACATCAAATTTATGGGTAGCGAAAGGAATAAAATTCAGCACCAGTTAAAGGATGAGACACAAACGCCAGGCAGCTCGCCGGAGAAGGTTTTTTATTCAGCGGGCACATCTGCTTTTATAGGGTTAGAAGAGAGCTGGTAGGTTTGCTGAGGACACGGGGAGTTCGGGGATTGGATGGATTGCGTTGCTAAGGGGCCAGGAGCAGTGAGCCTGTGCTGATTGGCGTGTGATTCACACCGGCGGGAAGGAGAAGGCGGAAGAGAAGGGTAGCCAGTGCCATGATGGGGCGTGGCCAAAAGGATTCTCATACGACCTAATAGGTAGAAGAATGGCAAAATCATTGATGCTTCATGAAAAGTTTGTGGGGACAATTTCCAAATAAATCAGCAGTTTACAAATGGAGAACTTGTTTTAAGAAGGGATGAGGTGATGTTGAAGATGGAACTCACAGTGGCAGACCACTCACATCAATTGAGGAGGAAAAAATTAATCTTGTTCATGCCCTAACTGAAGAGGACCAACGATTAACAGCAGAAACCATAACCAGCACTACAGACATCTCAACTGATTCAGCTTACACAATTCTGAAAAATTATAGTTGAGCAAACTTTCCACTTGATAGGTGCCAAAACTGTTATGCCCAGATCAGCTGCAGACAAGAGCATAGCTTTCAATAGAAATTTTAAACGAGTGAGATCAAGATCCTGATGCATTTCTTAAAAAAATTTCAACAGGAGACAACACATGGCTTTACCAGTACAGTCCTGAAGACAAAGCATAATCAAAGCCAGGGCTACCAAGAGGTAGAAGTGGTCCAGTCAAATAAAAGCAGACCAGTCAAGAGCAAAGGTCATGGCAACAGTTTTTTGGGATGCTCAAGGCATTTTGCTTGTCGACTTGCTGGAAGACCAAAGAATGATAACATCTGCTTGTTATGAGAGTGTTCTGAGAATGTTAGCCAAAGCTTTAGTAGAAAAATGCCAGAAAGTGCTTCACCACACGACAATGCTCCTGCTCATTCCTCTCATCAAACCAGGGCAATTCTGTGAGAGTTTCAATGGGAAATTATCAAGCATCCACCTTACAGTCCTGATTTGGCTCCTTCTGACTTTTTTTGTATCCCAGTCTTAACAAATCTTTAAAGGGCACCAATTTTTCCTCAATTAATAATGTAAAAAGGATTGCACTGGCATGGTTAAATTTCCAGGACCCTCAGTTCATTAAGGATGAACTAAATGGCTGGTATTATCACTTCCAAAAATCTCTTGAACTTGGTGGGGCTTATGTTGAGAAATAAAGTTTATATTTTTAATTTTTATCTTTTAATTCCATTTTTCCATGCAATTTTTTAAGTTTCCTCATAGATACAGGCTTATGCCAATCTTCCCTTCCTTTCATAATAGTTAGAGAACATTTTCTAAGCTTTTATTTCACAAAAGTACAGTGAACACCTAATCTATTTAGAACTCACAAGGAATGAATAATCCTGTGTGTTTGATATTTCCCTGTATCTGAAAGTTTGACCCTCTAGGTAATGACATTTTGGCACATTAATTTTTTTACTGAAATATATCTACACTTTTTATTGCTTTCTTAAATACAGGGGATTTTGCTGAAGATTCATTTAATTTTATTTAATGTGGTGTATTAAAACTATAAACACAGTGGCACTTGTAGGTGTGGAGAGAAAGAAATTTATAGTAGACGGGTACCTTGGTAGTGGCTTTCTTGACAAAACATCTCATGCCATCTTAGTTTTATACGTTTGTACCTTTCTTATAAGAGGAGGGTTATAGCATCACAGCCTGGACAGAGAAACAGTGATGAAGTTACACAAAAATAGTTAAGAGATCACAGACCACCTCAGTCCTTTCTGAAGTGGTTTCCTTGCCCCCTCAACCCCCATATAATCTCCTTTGCTGAAGCTGTCCCCACTATTTGACTTGCCGACATTGTTTCAAACACACCTATGATTTCTACACCACAAACACAGATTCCTCCTTCACATACTCAAATGCTTTCTCCTCCCATATTTTATCAATAGAATAAAATGAGGATTAAACATTATAAGAATTTGTGCTAGAGATGTGGAGGGCAGGATTATATTTTCTTAACAGTCACTGAAGTCAACATTCTATTATATTTTTCTGGACATCACTCAGTTGCACACATTTCTGCATGTTCCTCTTAACTTTTTATTAGAAACAGAATACCAGACTCTCTCTTTTTTTTAAAAAGTATTCTAACAAATATTGAAACCTTGCAAGGTTCTTGATAAGTTGGCCAACTTCCTTATAAATACTCTTCAGAATCAGCAACGCTGTAAAATCTGAGAAGTAAGTATCTGTCTCCACGGGCTCAGTTAGTGAAATAACACTGTGGTTCAGGAAAATGTGAGAAAAGGTCCAGTGTAATGGTCTCTTTTTTCTTCAGGGAAACATTTTAATTTACTGAAATTGCCTTCCACTGTAAGTACAAAAACTTATGAAGTTATTCAGAAATAGTTATATGATTATTCATATATTGGTTTACATTTCACTTTCAAATATTTTATTTTATAGGAATTTATGGAGTTTACCTTGTAAAATGAGTCGATTTTTCCTTATCCTGCTTTAAGCCAAGGACATTTAGCTCCTTAGAATTCCTTCAGTTTGGAAGCTGGCAAATACCATTGTAATATAAAATCATCTAGGAGGTAGACAACACTTAGAAATGAATTGTCTGAAAAAGTAAAAATTTATGCCAAAATGTTATGATTTTCAATTTTTTTCATCAGCAACATCTAGCCTTCCAGTGCCATGTCTCAGTTTGAAATGCCACAGCTAAATGCACTTCTTTAAAAAAAAATGTGTATAGCTCAGTTGACTACTTTGCTCAAAGAATACCTTGTATTTTTTTCTGTTAACTGCTGGGCCAGAGATGGGGTGTGCTTGGATCTTCTTCCTAAGAACTATTCATCAGAACATCATACAGCTGCACAGGGTGGGCCAGTGTGATGTGCAGCACAGATAGCTACAATTGGCTGACTCAGGACCTGTAAAGCATTTCAACATCTGCTTTTCTGAAATACTGATATTACAGAAGGTAGATTATAAATGCTGCTAGACTGAGTTACATAAGGGTAGAGATTGTGTTTCTTTTGCTTCTTATATCCCCAGTGCCTAATATGGTTCCAAGAAATCAATATTCATTGAACAAATGACTTTGTTAAGTCCCAGACATTTTCTGATGTTTTCCCTGTCATGAACAGGTGCAGTCTGACCCAGTTCTCCACCTGTCTGGGCTCATACTCACTTTGATTAGTCCTCTAGTGGTCTTACCTACATTTGCACTTACCATATTATAATTTTCCTATTTACAAATAAGTCTTCATTCACCACCAGACTGAGTGTTCCTTGAGAGTGACAACCCTGCCTTATGTATTCTTGCATTGTTGAAGTCTAACACAAATAGTTTACATAATGTCTGGTAGATTTTTAGCATGATTATCTTTCAAAAACTTCAGGACATGCTTATTTTACACATTAGCTTTTCACTGGAGGAATATGAGTCTATGTCCAAAAGTTAGCTTTAATTAAAAAAAGAAAAAAAAGTCAACTTTGTAAGACTCCTACATCTAATATAGTGATTGATGGTTTCATTCATTCACTTATTCATTTGGTATTTATTGGATACTGAGTGCCAACTAGGCACTAGGCACCGTTCTAGGTGCTGATGAAGCTACAGTGAATAAAAACAGACCTAAATCCCTGTCTTAATGAATTTTGTATTCTAATGAAGGAAATAGATGATAAGTAAGATAAAGAAGTAAAACATCTGGTCTATTACATAGTGACAAAGAACTAAGGAGAAGAAATACAGCAGAGAAAGGGGATACAGGTAATTGGGGGAGTGGTTGACATTCTGAGGGTGGCCATTGCCAGCATTACCAAGAAAGTAAGTTTTGAGTAAAAACCTTTTGAGTAACTTTTGAGTGAAAACCAGGAGAAGAAATACAGCAGAGAAAGGGGATACAGGTAATTGGGGGAGTGGTTGACATTCTGACGGTGGCCATTGCCAGCATTACCAAGAAAGTTTTGAGTAAAAACCTTTTGAGTAACTTTTGAGTGAAAACTAGCTATGTGAACATTTGATATAACATTCCAGGAAGAAGGAAAAGCATGTGAAATCCAATGGTCAGTTCTCAGTTCTCGTTTTACCTATCCTTCTCAGCAGCTTTTGATACGGAAGATCACTCTGCCACCACAATTACACTCTCCCAGGTTTCCTCTCATCTTGCTGATGGCTCCTTTGCTGGTTTCTCCTTCTCTTGATTTTCACATGTTGGAGTACTCTAGAGCTCAGTCATTATTATTCTCTTCTTCTCTCTCTTCCCTCTACTCAGCTTATCCTATCCAGTGGCTAAACACACCTAAATTTATATTTCCAACCCTGATTTTTCTGAAATCTAGACTTGTACATTAATTGCTTACTTAACATTTCTTCTGCACTGTCAAATACTCATCCCAAATTTAATATGTGCAAAATCAAATTTCAATTCTCAGCCCCACTGCCAACACCTGCTTCACCTAAATCTCAGTAAATGGCATAATTATTCACATAGTGCCTAAAGCTAAAACTTAAGATTCCTCCATGAGTCCTCTTTTATTCTCACATCAACAGAAAATCCATGGGCAAGTCCTGTTGAATCTAACTTCAAAACATTTCCCTCTATTGAGCACTTCCACTTCTACAGTTACCTCCCTACTCCAAGCCATCACCATCTTTTTCTAGAAATATAAAAATAAA
>NW_007726507.1:598394-599469 GCF_000696425.1 Galeopterus variegatus
ATAACTGCACATATATAATGAAAAGCGTAAATATAGAAACTATCTCCTAATTTTCTCCCTGCTTTAACTCTTGCTCTCTGCTTCTTTATTCTCCATGCAGTATCTAGAACGATCTTTTTTTAAAAAAAATCTGATCCTGTCATTTTTCTGCTTAAAAACTTTCACCGACTTTCCATCCTTCCAGGAGCAAACCCAATCTCCTTACCATGACCAACAAGGCCCCATATGATCTAGCCCCTATTTACCTTTCCCATCTTATCTCAAGGTATGATCTTCCCTGTCACTTTTCATACCCACATCAAGCAGGTCCCTGCCTCAGGGCTTTTTCAGTAAGTGTTCTCTCTGCACGGAACCCTCTATCCTTGGATATCCTCAGTACTCCCTCACTTTAGTCACATCTCTGCCTGAATGTCATGTCAACACAGAGGCGATCTCTGACCAGTCTATCTGAAACAGAATACTCCACCATTTTATATTCTCTTGACCTATTTTATCTTCCTTAAAAGCCTTCATCACTGTCTAAAATTATAGTGCATATTTATGTTATTCTTTGCTTATTTTCTGTTGCCCATTTAGGGCAGGGTCTTCTTTTACTTTTATTTTTCCCTGCTGTATTCACAGTGTTTCTTAGAGTGGTGCCTGGCACATCGCAGGTATTTGATAACATCTGTAGAATGAATGATCCAAGATCTCTCTTTTGAATCTCCATAGTCCCCTGTTTACAGCCCTTATCATAGCACTTAAAAAACTGTGTCTTCATTGGAAATTATTTTTTTCATGCATTAGTCTGTGGGCCTCTGGAGGGAAAAGGCCATAATCAGTGCTCAGTAAAGGCTTGGGCACATAAGGGTGCTTCATAAAAGTGAATTTAATGAATTAATGATTACTTGGTCTCATCTTTCCCTAAAGAAGCAATTTAGGAAATCTCTGGTGTTGGCCCAAAGCATTAAGCCAGTAGAGCTAACTAGGCATTGTCATAAGCAATTCTCTGTACTGGGTACAATACAGCCCATTTCTGGTTTAGAAAATGGTTGTATGATATTCAGAAACAACGTGAGATTTTAGATTATAATTT
>NW_007726507.1:600088-604817 GCF_000696425.1 Galeopterus variegatus
GGTGTTGGCCCAAAGCATTAAGCCAGTAGAGCTAACTAGGCATTGTCATAAGCAATTCTCTTGTACTGGGTACAATACAGCCCATTTCTGGTTTAGAAAATGGTTGTATGATATTCAGAAACAACGTGAGATTTTAGATTATAATTTTATAGCTAAAAAGCATGCAACTTCCCATATGGCAAAAAAATGCAAAGTGTTTAAGACAACGTTAGAGCACCTTATATTTTGTACCGTTAGACATTAATGAGAATCTAGTCCAATGCCTTATTTTACAAATGATGAAACTGAGGTCCAGAGAGGTGGTGCTGTTTCCTCAGATGGTGATTAGCCCTAGTTAGAAATAGGATACCTGGATGGCAGGTCAGTCCTTTCCCCACTGCACCATTCTTCCACACATTACTCAGTTTCCTTGATCTTGCTCATCATCTCTCTAGTGGTAACCTCAGAAGACCGTATATATCCAACCTCTACATTCTATTCTGTTTTCTCATATTAGATTTTCTTTTCCATATATTTAGAAGACTCAGTGATCCAATTTAGTGAGTCTTATTTTTATCACAAGAGTATAAACAATGCAGACACATTAGGTCAGATTTTTAGGCAAATTCTAAGCTATATCTTGACTCTGGATACTATGAACATTATTGAAGATCATCCTTAACTTGAATTATTTCTGGTAGTGGTTAGGTTTTCTGGTAGTGATTTAAATAGATTTATGCAGTAGTGTGTAATTTATGGATAATTGGGAGTAATTTTAATGTAAGCATTTTAACAGTGAAAGTTGCAGTATGCCTAGAACATACAGGGACAGTTAAAATAACTCAACTCTCTTGAGTTTTTTAGAGTACATACCTGATTATTAGAAATGTAGTACAAAACATTGCTCATGACTCTTTCTTTCTTTCCTAAAAGAATGGCAGCTGTTTCCTACCCTGTGATAAATATTCTTAAGATTATCACACAGAAAAGGGCAAGAATATATTTAATCACATGTAGAATTTATATGGCCAGTTTTGGGCCAAATAACAAAACAAAACAGAACAAAACAAAAAATCAGAACAAAATTTTGTGAATAGATATTTTGATAGAAACATTTTGTAGTACCATGTACTCAGAAAACAAAACTAGAGTCACCTTCAATAAAACTGTAGTGTTTCTATTTAACCATGACAAGCAGAGACAACACTTTTAAAAAGTTTTTTTGATGGCAAAGTGCTGAATTTATTGGCCTGTGATCCTTTGTTATTTTAAGCCTGTCTTGATAATCCTCTTTCCTCACCCAGCTGGGTAAATCTTCCTCCTTTGTTCTCTTTTAACACCTGGAGCAAATCATACTATTTTCCTCACTGAATTGAAATGATGTGTTTATACTCTGGGTTTTCCCGAATGCAGTTTAGGGTCCCTGAAGGCAAATATCTGATTCTCTATTCCTGTTAACAGTGCCAGCATTCTACCAAACAGGCTTTAACGTGCTCTCTATCCATCAGTTTCCTGATCCTATTGGTTCATCCTTTAAATTTGTCTCCCATTAGAATTGTCTGACACTGAAAAACATCATCCACAAACCAACAGGGTTACTCTGCCTAAGGCCACTATTAGATGAGGAGCTGGATGTGTTCAGGCTCTAGAGATGATGCCAGTCTTCCTCCTCTTCTCATTCCCAGTGCACCTGAGGAATGCACACTGCCCATGTTTAGCACAACCTCGTGATTATGAGCAAGAACTTCAGAGTCAGGCTGCCTGGATCTGGATCTCTGCTGTGCCATTTACTAGCTCTGCCACCTTGTTAGCGCTGTGACCTTGGGCAAGTTTCTTCACTTCTCTGCCTCACTTTCCTCATCTGTTAAATGGAGATAATAATAGAACCTATCTCATATGGTTGCTATGAGGATTAAATTAAATGAGTTAATAATATAAAGTACTTAGAACAGTGCCTGACACAGAGCAAGCGATACAAGTGTTAATTGTAATTTTTATTATCATTACTGTTCAGTAACACTCGTTCACTAGGTGGTGATGGGAGAGAGAAATAACAGAATCTCAATGGGAATAGGTGGTAGTTTCTAAAAGACTGCCTTTCCAAAGCCCTTGTGTAGGGACACTACTCTAGACTAGAAATTCAATGCTGCCCCAGGCTTCAGGTCCAAAGAGCGGGGGGGAAGCAATCTAGCAGTAATCTACTGCTATACAGATCAAGGATTGCAAACCCCGGTAATTTGATTTGTTGGTGTATTAGTCTGTTTTGGTTGCTATAACAGAAATACCTGAGACTGAGTAATTTATAAAGAACAGAGGTTTATTTGGCTCACAATTCTGGAACAGCTGCATCTGGCATGGGTCTCAGGCTGCTGCTGCCCATGTTGGAACGTGCCAGGCAGCTGGCAGGTACAAGCAGATCTCATGGAGAGAGGAAGCAAGAGAGAGGAAGAGAGGAGGTGCCAGGGTCTTTAAGCAACTAGCAATCATGGGAACTAATAGAGTGAGATTTCACTCATTAATCCCCCCACCTAGGAAGAGCATTAATCCATTCATGAGGGATCTACCCCATGATTCAATCAGTTTCTAACACTGCCACAGTGGGTTCTAATTTCCACATGAGTTTTGGTGGGGACAACACATCCAAACTCTATCAGTTGGTTCATATAGTTCTTTAAAAGTAGATCTAACTGTGATAGTTAATTTTATGTGTCAACTTGACTGGGCTAAGGGATGCCCAGATAGCTTGTAAAACATTATTTCTGTGTATGTGTGAGAAGGTGTTTCTGGAAGAAATTGGCATTTGAATTGGTAGATTGAATAAAGAAGAGCACCCTTATTAATGTGGGTGGGCATCATCCAATCTGTTGCAGGTCTGAATAGAACAAAAAGGCAGAGGAAGGGCAAATTTGTTTATGTTTGAGCTGGGACATCCATCTTCTCCTGACCTTGGGCATTGGCACTTCTAGGTCTCTGGTCTTCAGATTTGGATTTGGATTTACAGCATTGGCTCCCCTGGTTCTCAGGCCTTTGAGCTCAGACTGAATTATATCACTGGCTTTCCTGGTTCTCCCGCTTGCAGATGGAAGATCATGGGACTTTTTTTTGCCTCTATCATCATGTTAGCCAATTCTTACAATAAATCTAATATATATATCTCATTGGTTCTGTTTCTCTGGAAAACACTGGCCAATATGGTAACTATACAGATATTAGGCTTCTTTAAAATCTGTGAATGAGATGACACTAGACTCATAATTGCTTTGTTTAAGTAAGTAAATCTCTATGATTTTTAAGTAAAAAACTGAAAAGAAATCTTAGAGGTATTTTTAGAATATGCAAATTTTGTTGAAGAATAGCTTTTAAAAGCAAGATTTCATGATTTGGGTTTAAAATAGCACTTCACTGGCTTACCCTCACGCATTCATTCCCACTTTACAACTTAAATGTTTTTAAAAACAGAGGAAAACATAAAAAGTCACAACAGGAACAAAAACAAGGATGGTCTATTTACTTTTGCTAGATTCTGAGGACTTTCCACTTATTGCAGGCCATGGAAATAAGACTGAAAAAAGCAATGGATAGTCCTCATGGAAAGAAAGGAAGAAAAAGCCTGCTCTTTTGAGAGTAGTTATAAAGACCTTTTGTTCCTCTGTCACTCCATGCTTTTGGCAGAAATAACGATGTATATCTACATGAAAACAGGTTTGTAATCCCCCTACTGTATAGGTACTACATTTTTATGCAGTCAAATGCTATTATCCACCTCTTGCCAGTACATAGTTGTCTATATCCAGGAAAAGGCTGACTCTGTGTTGAGACAGAATCATCAGTGAAAACAGCAACAACACTATGGACAATAATCACTGGCGTCATCATTAATATTTACTGGGCTCTTGTGCAAGCTACTGTTCAAAGGAGTTTTCACTTTAGAACTTACTTCACGTAAGCCTCACCATAACTTATGAGGCTGGTAGTGTTATTCCTATTACATGAGTGAGGACACTGGGGCACACAGCTTGTGGAAGACAAACCTGAGAAGCATTACCAACACTCAGGGAGAAAGGACAAAGAAATGATGGCAGCAAAGCTGATAAGCATGAGAATATGGGAACATAACTGCAAGCAACCATGGAATGGAAGTCATTCAGAGGGGTAAAGAAGAACAACCGAAGTGAAACAGTAACCTTCCTGAGGCAAGGATGGGCCGAGCATGCACAGTTCTCTACTGGAGAGGCAGCTGAGCAGCGTCTCTAAGGTCAGGTTTTCCAGATTCAGGTTCTTCCTATACCACAGCAGTGTGTCCTTGGGCAATTTACTTAACTGTTCTAGGCCTCAATTTCTTCATTTGTAACATGGAGATGATAACGATAGTATGTTTCTCATGTGGGATTTGTGAAGATCGTGTATTACATGTAAAGGAGTACATAAAACTGTGTCTGACACATAGTAAGTGCCCAATAAGTGATAGTTATTATTATTGCTATCGTTACTGAATGAGTGAAAAGAGAAGGGAGAAGGTTCATGGTCTAATAATTTGAGACATTCTGATTAATAGGGTTTGTTTATTATGGGTCTCCTCATTGCCTTTAATATGCTAATCTAGATCGTAAAACTTCAGGAGAGAGATTCCCAGATTTATTTGAGTAAAGAACCCATTTTTCTCCCCATGGAGTACAAGCAATGTCTCATGGGACACTGGTGTTCTACAGATCACAGTCTAGGAAATGTTCCTTATTTCACACACTTTGTA
>NW_007726507.1:605285-606176 GCF_000696425.1 Galeopterus variegatus
GGGACACTGGTGTTCTACAGATCACAGTCTAGGAAATGTTCCTTATTTCACACACTTTGTACGAGAGAATAGAAAAATAGATATGTGAAATGTCTTTCATTAATAACCTACACTGCAAGCAACTAGCCGTCAAAGGGCTTTTTAGCTTTACAGAGCATCACTTCTCTCTCCTTTGTATGAAACCATATATCTAGGCACTCAAACCATATGATCATTCGCTCTAGTCAATGTCATCACCTTTAACACTGAAAGTTTTCCCTCAGTACTTGTCCAGAGTGCTGTAAAAAGTGAGTTATAATGGACATAGCTCCACCCTCTGGGAGATTTATTTGACCAGATTATAAATCCTTCAAAGTGTTTGTGGCTTATTGTCT
This sequence comes from Galeopterus variegatus, assembly GCF_000696425.1. Lineage (NCBI taxonomy): Eukaryota > Metazoa > Chordata > Mammalia > Dermoptera > Cynocephalidae > Galeopterus > Galeopterus variegatus. The sequence goes on from NW_007726507.1 coordinate 605,660, forward strand.
ATTATATGTCATAAAGACACCATTTTCTTGTGTGTTGGAATAGCATTTCTGTAGTGTGCCCTACTTTGGTATTGGAGTAATGCTGAATTAACATCAAAAGAACACACTATTTAGAAGTTTTGTTTTTTTGCCCCAGCACTGCTGGTAGATTATATTGATAGGTTTTTGTTTTATTTAATCATCCTGTGTCTAATGACATATCGTACATGGCTTTCCAAAATTGGGCAGGAGTTAATTCAAAGAGAAGTTAAATAGCTTTTGTAGGAATTATACTCATTATACTCCATTACTACTAAGCTGGGTTGAATAAATATGGTTAGAAATAAAATCTCCTGCCAAAACAGTGATTTTTCTCTACGAAAATGTGGAAAAGAACAAAACAGTTTTATTTATTTATTTATTTTAAAATTTTATTTTGTTGATATACATTGTGGTTGATTATTATAGCCCCTTACTAAAACCTCCCTCCCTCCTCCCTCTCCTCCCTCCCACCCAACAATGTCCTTTCTGTTTTCTT
>NW_007726507.1:608606-609518 GCF_000696425.1 Galeopterus variegatus
GACAGTGGGGTGCTCAGGTCCCCTGCTATTATGGTATTAGTGTCTATTTCCTTCTTTAGGTTTACTAGGGTTTGTTTTATAAATCTGGCTGCTCCAACATTGGGTGCATACATATTTATGATTGTTATGTCTTGATGCATCAGTCCTTTTATCTTTATGTAGTGAGCCTCATTGTCTCTTTTTATGGTTTTTAATTTAAAGTCTATTTGTCAGATATAAGAATAGCTACTCCAGCTCGTTTTTCTTTTCTGTTTGCATGGCATATCTTTTTCCATTTTTTCACTCTTAGTCTATGTGAATCTTTATGGGTGAGGTGGGTCTCTTGTAGGCTGCATATAGTTGGGTCCTCCTTTTTAATCCAGTCAGCCAGTCTGTGTCTTTTGATTGGGGAATTTAAGCCTTTTACATTAAGAGTTGTTATTGAAAGATGTTGATTTGTTCCTATCATTTTATTGGTTGTTTGGTTGTCTTAGGTGTCTTTTGTTCCTTGCTTCCTGATTTACTGTTTGTTTTCTGTGTTTCTTGGTTCCTTAGGTTGTAGATAGAGTTTTTTTTTTTTTCTCTTCATGAATGCCATTTTTATTATACTAGTGGGTTTTGATTTTTCTTGGGTTTTTATGGCAGTGGTAGTTATTTTTCAGGAACCAAACCCAGTACTCCCTTGAGGATTTCTTGTAAGGGTGGTCATGTGGTAGTGAACTCCCACAGTTTTTGTTTGTCTGAGAAATATACTATTTGCTCTTCATTTCAGAAGGATAGCCTTGCAGGGTAGAGTATTCTTGGCTGGCAATCTTTGTCTTTTAGTATTTTGAATATATCATCCCATTCCTTTCTAGCTTTTAGGGTTTGTGATGAAAAGTCAGATGTTAGCCTGATTGGGGATCCCTTATAGTTAATTTGATGCTTCTCTCT
>NW_007726507.1:610461-611832 GCF_000696425.1 Galeopterus variegatus
GCTGGATCACGGGGCGGTACCGCAGGGTGTGTGGTCTCTGCTGAGCTTCCACTTCCCGTGCCGGACTTCTCTCTGTTCCATGCGCTCTGGCCCGGGCTGTTGGATCACGCAGTGGTGGCCCCACAGGGTGTGTGGTTTCTGTCAAGTCTTCTCCTCCCTAGCCAGATGTCTCCCTACTCTGTGCGCACTAGGCTGGGCTGCTGGATCTCGCAGTGGCAGCCCCGCAGGGTGTGTGTTTTCTGCCAAGTCTCTGCCTCCCTAGCCAGACGTCTCCCCGCTCTGTGTGCACTGGGCTGGGCTGGGATGTGTCTTCTGCAACCCTCGTCTATCAGCCGGGCCTTCAAGTCCCTTCTCGGCACCGCCTTGCCCAGGAAGTCTTCCAGGTTTCTGCTAGGCGCAGACGACTAGTTGCTCTGGGTGCCTTTGTAGCAATGTGCAGATCTTTCTTGGGACTTATCACCTTCCTCCTGGTATTGAGGTTATTGTGTACTTGTCTTATCTCCCACACCAGAGCATGAGCTTCTCGGGGGAGGAGCCCACAGCACACGGTTCACCTTTGAATCCCCCCGGCACGGACCGACTCCGGTGCCCGCCCGCAGACAGCTCTCCAGCAGGTTCTAGCGAACTCGGGAATGCTCCGACCACTCTATTCCTAACCAGAAATCAGTTAGGCATTTTTCCAAACTGGTGGCCACAGAGATGGTATCTGCCTCCCGGTAACAGGAAGTTTACTGGGGGCCTGGGCCCAGGGTGTGGTGGAGTGACGGTCAGCCCGGCCTGAACTTCTCTGCCCTCCCGACACTGGCCAGGGACGCCCCACGCCACCAGCCCCGCCAGGGAACCGCAGAGGGAGTGGGAGGGGAGGCCGGCCCGCAGGCCCCGGGAAGCCCCACGCCGGGGCAAGCAAGTGGGAAGGCTCAGTGAGGAGCCTAGCTAGGCGAGGAGGACAGGCCTGGCCGAGCTGGCCCAGAGCCATCACCACCCGAGAAAATGGACGCAGCCCCGGGGCTGGTGAGTGGCCCAGTGAGGCAGGCAGAAGTCGGGCGGGCATCCACCCCACGAGCAGGGTTGGACCGGGGTCACTCACGGGTCTGGGCTGGGCCGGGTGGCTCCCTCTCTGCCTCTGCATTGTCACCGTCCCTGTCCTCAGCTGCCGCCACCTCGGGCTGCTTACTCTGTCCCGCGACATGGCTTGGGCGCTCCGAGGAATCTTCTTTTATGCTGGCCTGAAACCTCAAATCCTGAATAGGGCAGCTGGCCGCCTTCAGTGCGGCCCTAGCCTCCGGGATCCTGGCAGCGTTTACAGCAGCCCCGGCGCAATGTTCCCTGTTTAGAAACTTGCTTTTGCAGCTAAGAAACAGTTCTTTTCCT
>NW_007726507.1:612623-613407 GCF_000696425.1 Galeopterus variegatus
CTCCACACTTCAAAGCTGTTGCCTGCTGTAAACGAGGCAGCCTCTCCTCCTGGGGGCAAAGTGGTGGTCAGCCCCCACGACCGGCCACCAGCAGCGGTCCTCTGTTAAGAGATGGCAAGAGGAAGGTCCACAAGTTTCCCAGCTGCCTAAGGCCCAGTGGCCACCTTTTCTACCTCAGCTACTCAGCGCCAGCTGCCGCAGCCACTGCCATCTTGTCCTCCCAGTTTTATTGTTGAGTAAGTATTCAGTCAGACTATAATGGCCATCACAGGCAATCAGCTAAGGACATTACAAACAGAGAAAGAAATGTCACTCTTTTATATAGCCAAGAAGATATAATCTATTTCACACATGTTAATTGTTTTTATGAAAAAAACTCCCCAAATTCTTGTATCTTTATGACAAACAGGAAATTACAGCACAGAGCCTAGTGCCTCGGCTTAAATTTTCCAGAGACAGGGAGACAAGGCGACCTCCATCCTCCTAGATGTTCAAATTTCAAGGAAATGGCTCTGTGGCCTCAAGAAATACATTCCTAGGTTGCAGAGCTGGCAAGAAGCTTAGTAAGCTTTTAGAAAGATTTATATACATCTCAAAGAGATGAAGAAAGCATTTAAAATTTCAAATTTTCTAAGAGAAATGCTAAAAGGCAGGGAAAATACCCTTTCCCTTTTTGGCACCAGGGAAAATTTTAAATTAAGTATTTTTTTTAGATTTGTTTTTACCCTTACAATTTCCCATTTTTGTTGCTTTTTATAGTTGCAGTATAGTTTTTTTTTTTTAA
>NW_007726507.1:613573-614965 GCF_000696425.1 Galeopterus variegatus
TTATGGGCAATTGGGACATGGCTAGAGATTGTATGCTATTGCTCAAGGATCTACATTCTGGTGGGATTTCCTTTCCTTTTGGCTTATTGTCTCAAACATCAACTCAACAAACTTCATTACTGTTCAGTCAAAGTGTGGTCTGTGGGCCACATTTTCAGAAGCAAGGCCCAGGGACATGGTCCTCTAGGACTTTAGAACTGGGTCAGAGATATTGGTATTAGGGTAAATATAGCATGGTTGTGGTTGACTGCAAATAACAGAAATCAACACTTATTAACTTGAGCAGTAGAGGGATTTGTTGGAAGGGCATATGATGGCTCATAGAGCTGCAGGAGCTCTGGAGGTTCAGAGTTGGAAGACGGGCAGGAAACAAAAAAGGTAGGCACAGCCTGATTTCTACTCNGGAGCGCTGCCACGCTCCCAAGCGGCGCACTGTAGCAGTGCGCCACCGGGCTGGCCCCTGCAGTATAGTTTTTTAATTATCTCCATTGCCGTTTCTACTTTTTCTGGACAGTTCACAGTTGTTTAAATATCCAGCAAGTCCATAGTAAAATACAAAACCAAGCAATTATCAGAATTACCTGGATTTTTTTTTTTTTTTTGGAGGTTGGCCAGTATGGGGATCCAAACCCATGACCTTGGTGTTAGAAGGCTCTGCCCTAACCAACTGAGTTAATTGGCCAGCAAATTATCAGAATTATGATAGAATGAATTAACAAATTTAATACAAATTTGCCTTGGAGGAATAACCTTTAATATCATACCAATGGTTTTATTCTCAGAATTCTTGATTCTTGATTAGCAATGCATAAACATTCTCTGTCACACATTAAATTCACAAACTATTGTGGAGACTTGCTTGTGCTTTCAAATGATTAACTATTTGGGTATTATTTTGTAGTTTTTAATGAAATCTTACCCAATCCAAGCCTAACAAGTAGCTTAATTCTGTAATCTGATCATCTTAGTTTTTAGTGAGTTTTTCTTGTACAGCCCAATAAATTTCTCCTTACCTCTTACCAATCACATAAGTAATGTTGCATTTACATGTTACACGGGGCCCTTTCATAATTATTCCATCTTCCCCAGTTTCTTCCATATGTGAAGCACAAAGATACCCATGGCCGTTATCTAGTCTCAAAGTCTTATTATAAGGCACCCATTAAAAGGTACAGATTGAACTTTCAGTTTTTAATGTACAATGGGTTGTCTTGAGGACAAATCCAAACTATGAGCCATATTTTGCATCAGACCAGTCAATAGTTAATTAAATCTCCATGAATAATAGGCATCTGCCTTTGTTTACTGTCTATACTGGGACAAGAGAGAACTTGCATTATGGGCAATTGGGACATGGCTAGAGATTGTATGCTATTGCTCAAGGATCTACAT
>NW_007726507.1:615990-619835 GCF_000696425.1 Galeopterus variegatus
AGGTTCAGAGTTGGAAGACGGGCAGGAAACAAAAAAGGTAGGCACAGCCTGATTTCTACTCGGCGAGAGATTCGTTAGAATGCTGGAGCGGAAAACACTCTGCTCCCTTGGTTCTGCTTAGGCTGTCCCTTCACACTTCTCTTTTCAGCAATCAAAATTCCAATCAGAAGCATCTGATTAGTTGAGCCACCCTCCAGTAATGTCAGCTTCATTGTAGAAAGAGAGTAAAGGGAGGGAAACAGCTGTCCCATTTGTTTCTGAGGTGGGAAACATTACTTTGCCTCCAACTATTTTGATATTTCTGTGAAATGGTGCTCACTCTGGACCTGCACTGTTCTAAGTGCTCTGTATTTATTAACTCGTTTATTCTTACAACAACTCTATGTGGCAGACATTATTCTTCCTGTTTGTACCATAAGGAAACTGGGCACAGGATGTTATTGCCCCAAATCACCCAGTAAATAGTAGAAATAGAACCTGAAGCTAGGCACTCAGGCTGCAGAATGTGTGTTCTTCTCTGTCTGCTCAGTCTTGACAAAGACAAATGTTCAGATGCTTAGAAAAAAAAGGAAAGAAAAAGAGACAGAAAAAGAGAAAACAACCAATCAACAAACAAATCAATAATCAAATGTTTGATTTGTATGATGATAAAATATGCACATTTCTATTTTTCTCTATATTTTATGTACTGTAAATTTATGTATTTTTCAAACTGGTAATTTTGACATAATGTTACACTTACAGAAGATTTACAAAGATATTAAGACAGGTTCCAGATATAGTTTACGCAGGTTTTCCTAAGGTTAATACTTTCCATAGCCATGGTACAAGGAGCAAAACAAAGAAGTTAACATTGATACGTTACTATTAACAAACTACAGACTTTAATCATATTTCCCAGTTTTTCCACTAATGTCCACTAAGGTTAATACTTTCCATAGCCATGGTACAAGGAGCAAAACAAAGAAGTTAACATTGATATGTTACTATTAACAAACTACAGACTTTAATCATATTTCCCAGTTTTTCCACTAATGTCCGTTCTCTGTTCCAAGATTCAACCCCAAATCCCACATTGCATTTATTTCCCGTGTCCTTAATCCCCTCCAATCTGTGACAGTTCCTTTGTCTTTGTCTCTTGCGACTTTGATAATGGTCAGGTATTTTGTAAACTATACTAAAATTTGAACTTGTCTAATGTTTTCTTATGATTACATTGAGGTTATGAATTTTGGGGAAAATGACTTTTCAGTGCATTCTGTCAGGGAGAAGATAATGTTGATATGTTATATTACTGGTGATGTTAATGTCAATTACTTGATTGAAGTGGCTATGAGATTATATTTTAATCTTATCTTTCTTTACTTTTTAAAAGATTGTTCATTTTTTTGTTTGAAACTTTAGTTGGATTAGCATTTCCAATATTTGCAAATTTTATTTATTTTTTACTAGCAGGTTTTGCTATATTGCAAAACTTCCAACTCATATATATTCCTGGACTACACATAACTCCTTTTGCCTTTCAACATCTAAGTTTCTGTGATTTAAAACATAATTTGTTCCTTAACCACACATAACCAAATGTTCCATCTGATGTGTAATAAGCTAAGTGAAAGATGAGTGGTCGACTATGTTCATATTTTGGAGTAGACTCCATAGCCAAAGGCAATCTTTATTTTGATACAAAATGTACTACCACACTAGGGAGTTAGTGAATTATAGTCAATCTGTCTACTTAATGGGTATTAAGCCCATTTCTTTTGTTGTTTTTGAAAACTACATTTGTTAGTAAGGCCTTCAGGCCAATTTGGCTATTAGGCCAGGTTTTATGAAACTGCTCATTTGAAACAATCCTCTGTATGTACATCTGTCTTATGTAAAACAGAGACAAAATATTTTGTGCCAAAATAGAGATATAGACAAACTATCATTAAAGAAAACAATTTAGCAATTGTCCCTGTGTAAATCCCATGATCTTTTATAATTTGTATGTTTTACTTATAACTGAAGTATTTATTTAAAAAACATCATGGTTTTATACTTTTTAAATATGTATCTGTAAATTCTCCTTAACTTTTTACATCCTTATTATAGTATTTCATGTTTGTGTGTGTTTGTTTCTTCTTCAAAATAAATGGTAACGTCTGCTCCAGGCCTCCAACAGATAGTGAAAATTATTAGTGTTTGGTAAATAATCTGTTAACAAAATTAAATTTAGATGGGTGACAGTGGAGGTGTGACAAAGGGTAAAAAAATTACATACTCATAATAAGTCAGTGTTTAGTGTGTATTGTCTTGGCAATGTTCTTAGGTTTATCAACTTGGGACATGGTAATACTAGTTATCTAACATCCCATTCTTGTGTACCTTGCTCTTACAAAAGCAAAACAAAACAAAACAACATTTTAAAATGTTACTGCCTGTTTAGCCATCTAGTCACATAATTAGTTTTTATTTTAATACTTAGGCACTTTTAAAAAAGCATTTTAGTAATCTTAGCATTAAATTTAAGTTTGTTATATTATTGCTTTTGTTTTTTTTTCTTAAAAAGATGACCAGTAAGGGGATCTTAACCCTTGACTTGGTTTTGGGAGCACCACGCTCTCTGAAGTGAGCAAATCGGCCATCCCTGTATAGGGATTCGAACCCTTGGCCTTGGTGTTATCAGCACCACACTCTCCCAAGTGAGCCCCAGGCTGACCCTTATATTATTGCTCTTAAACAATTTTATTACTTTGTCACTGCTAAGAGCTAATACAAAACCCTGGAGTCCTGGATTTTAATCTTAACATTAATATGTGAGAAATCATAAAAATTAAAGAACAACTCAGTTTACTTCCCAGCATATGCCACAAATGATATGTGCACAAACCATTATTTCCTTTTCCTTTTTTTTTTTTTTTTAAATCAGGTGGGTGATGGGGAAATGGGAAAAGCCATTTGGCAGTTGGGAGCAGGATGCAAAAAGAAATATTAAACAAATCTCTGGTATATGAAGAACGAATTAGAGAGTGGTGTGGTGACAAATATTCAAGAATTGGCTCTTCAGGGGAAGTAGAAAACTGTAACTTGTGGTGTAAGTATTTCCACCATGCTGATTTGAAGCTACCAATATGATGTCGCTGAATGTGACGATGAGAAGAGAGGGACATAGTTGGCTCCAGGGAGTTGATAGGAGCAGGTTCCAGCACTTCTCTGGTTGGAGAGGCCAGACTAGAGGCTTAGGACTAGTAAGAGGCCACTTTATTAAACCAAGGAAGAGATGATGTGGTATAAACTAGGTTGGTGAGATTTGAGAAATTTGCAGAGATATTAATGAGATAAAGAAGAAGTTTAGAGTAGTGGTTGAGTTAAGACCATAAACTCAGAGGCAGATTTTGAGTCCGAATCCTGGTGCTGCTGCCAAGACATCTTGTAACAGCTTGCAAGAACCAATTGTTAAATTGTAAGGAGTTTTGTCAACCAGTTATTAAACACAGCCTTTAATAAGCATTAAATTATATAAACTCACAATTAAATAAATACTATTAAAAACAAAGATAAGAAAAACTCAACTCATCACTTCCTGATGTTTTTATTACATTTTACTATTGTTATTACTTTATGTTCTTCAGGCTTTTTACGTCTGTTGTATCTGTATTATTGAAATACTGTGTAATGACATGCTACTCTGCTTCTCTTCCCAACTCTACACACAGAGTTCACACTGGTAGCTTGATAAGCTTAAGATTAAGGTTATGCATATGTATGTTGTTAAATAAAATATGATGGGAGATGATGTAATTTAAAATCACTATTCTCCTTTCATTGCTGACTTTTTTTCAGTCAGTCAAACCTGCTGTGCT
>NW_007726507.1:620053-621717 GCF_000696425.1 Galeopterus variegatus
CTACTCTGCTTCTCTTCCCAACTCTACACACAGAGTTCACACTGGTAGCTTGATAAGCTTAAGATTAAGGTTATGCATATGTATGTTGTTAAATAAAATATGATGGGAGATGATGTAATTTAAAATCACTATTCTCCTTTCATTGCTGACTTTTTTTCAGTCAGTCAAACCTGCTGTGCTCCTGTCTATCTCAGGGTATTTGAGTTTGCTGTTCCCTCTGCCTAGAGTACTTTTCCCTCTACTATACACTTAGCTATGTTTTTTGCCCATCAGAATTTATACGTCATCCTTTCAGATCAACTTTGTCTTGTTATCCTATCAAATATAGCCCACTCTGTCCTGCCTGCTCTCTGAGCTGGCAGCCCTTGTGATTCCACCACTCCATCTTTATTTTTGTTACAGCACTCGCTGCTATCTGAAAGGATGTAGTTTATTTCTACATGTTTACTGTCTTTCTCTCTCACTAGAAGGTAAGCTCCTTGAGGGAGAAATCTTCTCTGACCTTTTTATTTCTGGTTTTCCAATGCTTAAAATAAGGTCAGGCATTTAGTAGATGACCAATATATTTTTGTATTAAAACATGATTTAATATTTGTATAGACTATATCAGTGAAAGACATCTAAGTTAAAATAGGGATTGAGATATAGTTTAAGTAATATGTGAATATGAGATAAAATGAAATTAAAGTAGTGCCACTTAAGAAAAGAGGCCTTAGGTGGTGAGATAAGCTATTCCAAACAAAACAGTGTTTTTTTTTGTGTAATTTATATAAATACAAAGATATTAAACTTTTGTTACGTTTCTTGGGGGATGGAACGTTCTAGTTAGAGATGGAATTTGTACATTGCATTCTTTATGCTGTCCTCATCTGTGGAAGTAATGCTTCTAAAGCAACACTCCATGAATTAGGAAGAGGGTTTTATTTTAAGGAACAGCAGTATATTCAGATTTTTTTGTGGCATTTCTCCAGCTACAGAAGCTAGCTGTCATGACCTACTTTCTTTCCCAGAATACGTTTGTAAGGTGGAAGCTGAGGCTACGATTCTATTCCAAGACAAACTTTGTACAATATGAGCAAGTAAAATGCTAAAGAGCATTTTCAGTGACTTAAATGAGAATATTAGTATTTAGGAGTAAGTCAACTTTATTGCTGACTTTTTAAAAGTGTGATCTGAGGATTCCAATAGATAATCCACAAAGTCTAGGAATGTATGTTTCATAAAATGAGAACTAAACAGCGGTGAGGATATTGTGTAAGATGAGTGGTGTGAGGATTGGCAAGTATTGGGGGAAATCACTTGTATTTGTTATTTCATTCATTTATTCAACAAATATTTGTTAAGCACTGATTATGTATCAAGCATTGTTTTAGGTGCAAGGAATACAATGAAAGAAAAACTCTACATCCTCAAACAGTCTCACGGGGGAATAAAAACAAGTAAACAGTCTATTGCAAAGCAGCATGATATGAAAAAAGAAGTTCGAGGGCTTCTAAAAGTACAACTAGAGACAACTAGCCCAGATTTGTGAGGTTTGAAAAGTTTATCCCATGATCGTAATTAGCCTTGTGGGTTAAACAAATCTCTGGTATATGAAGAACGAATTAGAGAGTGGTGTGGTGACAAATATTCAAGAATTGGCTCTTCAGGGGAAGTAGAAAACT
>NW_007726507.1:622475-624380 GCF_000696425.1 Galeopterus variegatus
ATTAGAGAGTGGTGTGGTGACAAATATTCAAGAATTGGCTCTTCAGGGGAAGTAGAAAACTCTAACTTGTGGTGTAAGTATTTCCACCATGCTGATTTGAAGCTACCAATATGATGTCACTGAAGGTGACGATGAGAAGAGAGGGACATAGTTGGCTCCAGGGAGTTGATAGGAGCAGGTTCCAGCACTTCTCTGGTTGGAGAGGCCAGAGTAGAGGCTTAGGACTAGTAAGAGGCCACTTTATTAAACCAAGGAAGAGATGATGTGGTATAAACTAGGTTGGTGAGATTTGAGAAATTTGCAGAGTTATTAATGAGATAAAGAAGAAGTTTAGAGTAGTGGTTGCGTTAAGACCATAAACTCAGAGGCAGATTTTGAGTCCGAATCCTGGTGCTGCTGCCACTTAACTAGCATGGTGATGCTTGGCTGTATTTTAGTCTCTCTGGGCTTCAGTGTCTCATTTATAAACTGGTGATAATTATAGTACCACTCAGGGTTGTTATGAGGAATATAGAGGTTGATATACATAAAGCACTTCAACCAGTGAAGAACACAATAAATGCTACGTTTGACAGAGGAGATACTGGCAATTAATGATTAGTGTGCTGGTGGATAGGAAAGCAAGGAGAAAGCGAAGTCAAGATTGACTTGGTGGACAGAGATGTAATTTGACAGTCTTTCCAGTCACTGATTGCCTATCTCCCATTGTACTGTCCTGTCAGAAGCAAGTAAACATGTATCATTTTTAAACACTGAGTTTTAGGGCCTCTTTACTATAGCAGCTTAGACTGTACCCTAACTAGTACAGACAGATTCTATTTTCTCTGTGAATGATGAGATAAAATTATTTTCTGAGCATTTAAAGTTAGTGAGGAAAGGCATAAAGTTTGTAAATTGTAAAATTAGTTTGAAATAGTGGGTGGGAGACAGGATAGTAAAGATAGATAATAGGAAAATATAGGAACATTGTGTGGTAATCTTGAGGAACTAGAAGACCACTTATTCATGGAGAAAGAAAACAAGATAAATATGAATTAACTCAATAAACTCAACAAAATAGGGAAAAACCTAATGAACAGTTTTAATATAGGTCACACAATTTCTACCAGAAATAATCACACTTTTCGGCTTAGAGTTAATAAACATTTTATGACAGAGAAGTGGAAAGGTATATTTTCAATGTTGCAATACTCACTGAACAACCTTCGTGGATACTACTATAAGAATATACAAAGTTTAGCCAGACACAGCTTCTATACAGGTATAGCTTACAGGCTTGCTCGACACAGAAGAAGTCAAATAGGCATTGAGTGACTGCAATATTTATCCACCAAATCAAATATGAATATAGTGCTAAGAACATTGACATCAAATAAGACAGAACAATCATGGGAAGCTTCCTGAAGGAGATGGCTTTTTAATTAAAACTCAAAATTCATATATCTTTACACCTTGGCAACTAGAGCACCTATCATTGGTTCTACGCTTCTACTTTCATACGTCTTTTCTAGTGGTAGTAAAATAATTTGACTTTAGAATCTTTTAGGCCTGAGCAGATATAGTGCTATAGTCATCTTTCACAGGGTGGTAAAACTTTCTCTGGTATTTACTGTCCTTTTGGTCTTCCCTACTTGATAAAATGTGACGTTCCTAGCATGGACCTTGTAGAATTATGTACCTGGGGTCACTACCTAGAAGTGGACAATATCATTTCCTTGTCATCAGTTTTACTTTTTTTTTTTTGTCCTTTTTGAGACCGGCCGCACCGCGCTCAGCCAGTGAGTGCTGTGAGTGCACTGGTCATCCCCATATAGGATCCGAACCTGCGGCGGGAGTGCAGCCACGCTCCCAGCACCGCACTCTCCCGAGTGCACAACAGGCTAGGCCCATCAGTTTTACTTTTAT
>NW_007726507.1:624778-625795 GCF_000696425.1 Galeopterus variegatus
TCAGTTTTACTTTTTTTTTTTTGTCCTTTTTGAGACCGGCCGCACCGCGCTCAGCCAGTGAGTGCTGTGAGTGCACTGGTCATCCCCATATAGGATCCGAACCTGCGGCGGGAGTGCAGCCACGCTCCCAGCACCGCACTCTCCCGAGTGCACAACAGGCTAGGCCCATCAGTTTTACTTTTATCTGAAAAATTATGTAGATTACTTAAAGTTGTAACCTTCTTTATATTCCAGCAGAGAAACACCCAGGGGCCCTGCATTTTACACAAAATTAGCTAAAATCTTATTCCCTAAGTAGGTATTGAAATAATGGTTTTCATGTCTTTGTTTATTTATCAGGCAGTATAATTGGAAGAGATTCTTTAAGAACCCATAATGGTCAGAAGTGCATGTACATACTGTGAAAAAACTGGTGCATGGTCACCCAGAGACTGCACAAAATTATTATGACAGGGTTTACTTTTCTTTCTTTTAATCCAGATCCTTTGTTTTGGTAAAGTGAAAAAAGTATATTAATGCCAGTGAAAGCAGTTTTGAAAATGAGTAAGGTGTGTCTGTACATGTAAAGCCTTAGGGAAGCTTTGTGTTCTCTGGGAAAATGTTTTAATTTGAAAGACAGAGCCATAAGCAAAATTCCTTATTATCCTCAATTTAATTGAGAAAATTGCTTAACCTCAGTCTTTCTGTCAAGTTTGATTGGCAGGTAACTACTAGCTGTGACGTGCACTGGGATGATGAGTACCTTGACATATCTTGAGACTTCTTCAAGAGAGGTGATATGTATAAAACAGGGACAGAAATGAGTAATGTGTGAGGACACACGTTTGTCTCTGCTCCCCTGCCTAACTGATTCACCATGCAAATTGGCATAATCCTTAGAAGCTGAACAATAGGATTGAGGATGAGTATTTGCATGAAGATATTGTCAAGAGAAGAATAAAGAATAACAGGAGATAGCGGTTTCCAAGGAAAGATGGCGACGGGTCTGAGCGGCCTGCCAGGAGACAGCGCGATCCT
>NW_007726507.1:629950-643867 GCF_000696425.1 Galeopterus variegatus
AAAAAAAAAAAAAAAAAAAAAAAAAAAAAAAAAGAATAACAGGAGATAAAAGGGAAGAGGGAAGGGGAAGGGAAAGTCCCACAAGAAGATAGAGAGGCAGGGAAGGAGGTTTAGGGTAAAGAGTTGAAAGTGAGGGGTAAGAGAGCTGGGGATGGGGAAAACTGTCAATCAGTAAGAATGAGAAAGAAAAGATTTTAAAGAGGTGGGTTGTACATTGGACGTTGTTTAATATTTTTCAAGAGGTTCAACTAGGAATTAGAATTACATTTAATTACTTCTGGTTGCTGGATTTTGTTTCTTTGGCTATAACACTTTATACCAAGTATTTGGATTTTATGAAAATGTCACAAAAATTATAAATTAGCTTCCTATTATGAAATAATTCAGATTAGCATTGTATCAAAATCAAATATGTTAAAGGCAAATATTTTCATGTGATCTCAATATCTGATTGCCCAGAGAGTCTTTAATTTGTATGAAAGTCTTGGGAAATACACACACACACACACACACACACACACACACACACACACACACACGATCTCCAGCTAAAATTCAGATTATTATAACTTAAACATTTTTAACTTGAGACAAATTCAGATTTCTAAATACTAGTGTATTCTCAGCCTTCTAACTTATAATTCCTGTAAAATATATCTCATCCTTTAATAGTTAAATCAATAAAATGTAAACAAGAATATTTTCAAAGTATTGACTCAAAATTGAAATAATGTATTTTGATAAATATCAATGGAACTAGTAGCTGTCCAAATACTGACTTTCTAACTTGGTACTCAGAGACTCACCACGCATAGAATGCGAAAGTTTTCTTTATACTCTCATCAAAATGTAAGACACAAAGCCTCTTGAACATAAATAGTACCACACAACTGTAAGGAACAGCATTAAGACTTTACCACTTAAATTATTTTGATGAAAAGGAGTATGAGGAAGGGTGTATTAATTGAAAACAACAGCAGAGTAGCAAACCAAAAATTGTGCCTACGTCTGAATTCAACCGATAAGGCTGTTTGATAATGAGAGAAGCTCAATCTGAAAGCAGATCTAGATGCTACCAGGCAGTTTTTATGTATTGTGGTAAATTAGACTTGGTGACTCTTGGTGGTAAGTAAATTCTCTGGAGATAATAGACACCACTGAAAAATTTTGTACTGATTTCTCCTAAAATATTTTATTGACTTCTGTGAGGCCATGAACTGGTTAATATCTGTGCTATAAATGTAAAAAATGAAACGTGTACGAGTTTTCTCTGGTTGGTTTTATTTATAAGATTTTAGAGAAGGATGAAATATGAACTGTTATTCTGAGGATTTTTGGATTTGGCTGATAGGTGTGGCTTTTGTCTTGGCTTTGTTAACTGCTCAGAACAATTGTCTTTCTTTTGTTAGGCTTCGGGCAAGATACAATTTTTCACTCCGCAGCCTTTATTTTCTTTTTATTACATCAGAGCTTGTGGTTTCCCTAAAGCAAAAATGCTGGTGTATACCCTACATTAAAAAGAAATTGCAAATTTAGAAAAAATTTAGTAAAATAATGAGATTCTGTATTTAAGTATATTAAAGTATTAGTTTTTACTTATTTTATTTTGTAACATTTAAAATAGCCCTGCAAAATAGCATTGTGGTATATTTATTGAGAAGAGAGCTTGTATCTGTCCCATAGACCTGCTACCCAGGATGTGCAGCTGCATATTTTGCAGATGGCTGTTAATGTGGTTGTCTGGATTAAAGGTAAATCATTTGCCAAGCCTAGTGCATTTTGTAAGAGCAGCAGATGATGTAATTAGCTCATGATGCATGCAGACTCCAGGATCCTCCTAGGAAACTTCCTATGCTTGGGCCATCCAGAAAATATCTCCAGAAAAGAAGAAATTTGGTCAGAGGCAAATATCACATGTGATTCGCCCTCACTAGACCTATGAACCATTTTGTAGCATAATTCTGTTTGAACTATTCTTGTATAGACAAGAGCTACATTAAACAACAACAATAGCAACAACAGTAAAAAAGCCTAGCAAAGTTTAACAGAAAAGAATTAATTTTTAAGTGCTGATCATAAATATATTGTGTTTTTATGTTTCTCAGCAAAAATCTTTAATGTGTGAAAAAAAATCTAAACCCCATTTTATACCATATAAAAATTAATTTGAGATGAATATAGATTTAAATATATAAGCTAAAATCAGAAAACTTTTGGAAAGAATAAGAGTATCTTTTCTACCTTGAGATAGGCATAAACTTCCTAGAGAGGAAATAATTATAAAGGAAAAAATATAGCAAATCAGTCTTTATCAAAATTTAAAGATTCTGCTTGTTAAAAGACAATGCTGGAAAATGGAAAGTAAGCCATGTACTGGGAAGAGATATGAGCCATAGAAATCTGACAAAGGACTTGTTTCCAGAATACATTGAAAAATATCCCTACAGATCAGTAATAAGACAAACAAACCAGTTGAAGAAATTGGCTAAAAGACTTGAACAGACGCTTTAAAAAGGATATAGAAATGGCCAATATGCACTTGAAAAGAGGTCAGCATTATTAGTCATCAAAGAAATGTGAATTAAGACTTCAGTGAAATACAATATCACACCCAAAAGAATGTCTAAAATTAAAAAACTGACCACACCCAATGTTCATGATGACGTGGAGCAACTGGAGTTCTGATAGATTGCCAATGGGAGGATAAAATTCTAATCACTTTGAAAAGCAGTTTGGCAGTTTATTATTAAATTAGCATATCCCTACCTCTGCCCCAGTAATTCCACTCCTAGGTATTTATTATCTGAGAAAAATGAAAGTATATTTCCACAAAAAAGATTTGTACATGAATGTTCATAGCAGCTTTATTTATAATTGTCCCAAACTGGAAACAACCCCCAATTTTAACAGGTGAATAGAAAAACAAACTGTGATATATTTATTCAGAGGAACATGACCCATGAACAAAGAAAGAATGAACAATTGGTGCATTCCACGACATGCATGACTCTCAAAAACATCATTCTGAGAAAAATCAGCCAGGCGTAAAGGAGTATTCATGGCGCAATCTCACTTGTGACGTGTAAGAACAGGTAAAGATCTCACTTGTGACGTGTAAGATCAGGTAAAACTAATCTATGGTGATGGAGCTCAGAATGGTGGTTGCTTATGGGCTGTGAAGATGGTCTGGAAGGGGTGTGAGAAAACTTTCCAGGATAATGAAGATGTTCTCTATTCGATTGGGATGGTGGTAACAGGATGTTTGTGTATATCAGAAACCATGACTTAAGGCTATGCATTTCACTTTATGTGAATTCTACCTGAATTAAGTTATTAATCTTAACTAATAGAGTGTACCCTAAATGGTACAAGAAAATGGGATTAAGTTTCCTTAATAGCTTTATCTTAAAGGAAGAGTTATGCAAAAGACATTTGATTTATTTTCTGTCTTACTAGGATGAACTGCTTATATAAGCCTTTGAGACTTCTTAGGACTTGGCTTTTCTTCTTTAATTTTATGTTTTACATCTATCTGAGTAATAGAACTCTTTTGTTAATGTTTCCGTATTCTTCTGCACACAAAACTTCAGTTATACTAGATGATGATAGTACTTTGCATTCCTAAACTTTTGATTGATATTGCAAGTTTTACAATGGTATTCTCCACATTTAGCAACAATATTCATTTTTGTTCATTTCTCACCTCATTATTTTCTGTTTTAGGCAAAGAGTAAATAAAAATTACCTCCTAAGAAATCCAGTAAAATGTTGATTATTGTAAGTCATACTAATCTCTATATTTCAAGTATCAGAGCAACTTTTGAACACTAAGATCTCAAGTTTCTAGTTTGAATTGGGACATATTAGAATTTTACATTCAATTTTTGTGCCTAAGTGAATGCTATAATAAATTAAATTGTGTAATGCTTTTAAAATACTTTAAATATTTTGGAAAAAAATTTTAGGATGTTATAATACTTGNCACTAAGATCTCAAGTTTCTAGTTTGAATTGGGACATATTAGAATTTTACATTCAATTTTTGTGCCTAAGTGAATGCTATAATAAATTAAATTGTGTAATGCTTTTAAAATACTTTAAATATTTTGGAAAAAAATTTTAGGATGTTATAATACTTGCATTTTTTCTTTAAAATTTTCTTATTTGAAAACTTTCTATTATAGATATAATATCTTCAAATTACTTTACAGAATTTTTGACCTACAGTATGCAATGAATAGGAAAATGGTCTCATACCTTACTGTGAAAAATAAATGACTGTTGAATTTTAATATTTAGGGCTATTCAGTATACAGATATCTTCTAATCAGAATTTTCTTATTAATTACCTTACTATCATACAGACACCTTGCTATTATATTTCCTTAAAAACTGGTGCCAAATATTGAATTTCATGTCATAGTGACTTATATTAGGATGAAGATTAATTGCTTTTTTATCTGTAATTTGTTACGTAGGAATTTATTTGTTAAAAGGACTAAGTCTGGGTATGGCTGAGCAGGGACAGTGGAGAGATGTGGTATCTGAAGTGGAAGTGCTCTCCACATGGGAGTAGACACAGGGAGGGAATAAGAACATGAATTAATAAATGAAGGGGGTTGGATGAAGGTGAGAGAGTAGGTGTAAAGATGCAGGGCATTGCGTGCTGAGACAAGATGTACAGACTATGTGCTTGTGGGCACTCAAGCACTTTCTGAATTGAATTATTAAGACCTAGGGAGTCAGAGGAAGAACTTAAGGAGTGTGGTGAGGTAGTCATGGTGATAAAAAGGGAAGATTTTAGAAGATGCAATTTAAATTAACTGGAAAAAGAGATTGGAAGCAGTGAGGCCAGTGAAGAGAAATTTGAATTTGTCAAAATGTCAGGAACAAAAAACATTAAGGAGTTTAGGCATATGTCATAATGACAGGGCAGTGTACTTACTATACGGCCTAATAGCTTACTCTAATAGACTAGCGGTTCTAAGAATTTATGTGCTTTGTGTTTAGGAAGTGTGCAGAGGAACACAGAGAGTATCACATTGCATACAATCGTTTGTTTATTCATCTTTAATCTCATAGTACAGGTATTTAATACTTGGGCCTTCATTTAGCCTCAATATTTTGAACACAGAAAGGTGCATTTTAGTCGTTCAAAAGTGTCAGTAGACGTTATGAAGTAGCCACAAATCATTACTGTATATATAATCTCATGTGCTGGGCACTATTCTAGACACTGGGAATATAATGGAGAACAACACAGAAGAGGTCATTTTCCTCAAGAAGTTTGTATTTTACTGCTGATGAGAGTGGAGGAGATAATTATATGTAATTCATTCTTTCACTTATTCATTTATTCACTTACTGATAACGTGCTATGAAGCATTTAAAAATGGGGTAATGTATTAGAAAGTGACAGGTCTGTGCCAGCAACTTGAATTGGAATGGTCAGAGAGGGACTTTGGGAGGAAATGATACTTCAATTGAGACTTGAATGGGGAGAAGGTAGCCAGATGAACATCTGGGGAAAGAGAATTTCAAGACGAAGAAGCATCAAATGCACATAAACAGAAGTGGACATGAGCTCTGCATGGTCAAGAGGGAGGAAAAAGCCAGCTAGTCCCAGCAGGACTGGCATGTAGGAACAAGAAAAGCATGGAGGGGCATGAAGCCTGAGAGCAGAGCCTGTGTGCTGTGGTAAGGACTTGAGATTTTTATTCCAGTTTTCAAGAGAAGCCAGGGAGACAGGGAATGCCCTGATTTATGCTTCAGGGTTGTCCTTCTGGCTGCTGTGCAGACATTAAGACTGGGAGAGAGAGAGCAACTATGAGGCTCTTGCAAGAGTCCTGGTTAAAAATGATAGAAGTTGGGAAAGAGCTGGAGCAGCAAAAATGGTGAGCAGGTGGCATGATCAGGATCTGTTTTGTGATAGAGCAGGCACTACTTCCTGAAGAATCATATATTGGATATGAGGCGAAGACAAGAGCCAAGGGTGACATGTCATGATGGTGAGCAGGTGGCATGATCAGGATCTGTTTTGTGATAGAGCAGGCACGACTTCCTGAAGAATCATATATTGGATATGAGGCGAAGACAAGAGCCAAGGGTGACATGTCATTTTTCCACTTGAACAATTTGGTGGGTAGTGGAGCTATTTAAAGAGATGGGAAAGTTAATTGAAGAAAGCAGTTTGTGTGTGTGTGTGTCTGCGTGTATGCATGTGTGCACATGCACATGTATGTGGCAATAGTTCCATGTTGGCCACGTCATTGTTCCAATGAATGAATTTCAGTAACAATTTCCTGAGTACATCCTGTGTTCCAGCCAATTGAAGAAAGCAGTTTGTGTGTGTGTGTGTCTGCGTGTATGCATGTGTGCACATGCACATGTATGTGGCAATAGTTCCATGTTGGCCATGTCATTGTTCCAATGAATGAATTTCAGTAACAATTTCCTGAGTACATCCTGTGTTCCAGCCACTGCTCTAGATGCTGAAAAACACAAAAAAGAAAATAGACTCACCTCCACAGAGTCTTTGTTGTAATAGAGAGAGACAATAAATAAATAAATATGGACTTTAGTTTGTTAGATGTTGATAATGTCTATGGATAAATATAAAGAGAAGGGGGATGGAGAATGTTGAAGGTGGAGGTAGGTTTGCTATTTTTTTAGCATGGTCATGGATGGCTATTTTAATGAAGTGGTATTTGACCAGAGGTTTGTAGAAAGTGGGGCTCCAGCCATGTGGGTGTATAGGAAAAAGAGTTCCAGACAGAGAGAAAAGCAAGTGCAAAGGCCGTGAAGGAGGCGTGTGCTTGGTTTGTTGGAGGAACAGCGAGGAGCTCAGTGTGGAATGATGTGGGGATGGAGAGAATGGCAGCAGATGAGGCCTGGAGGGGCAGGGGACCAGATGATTGAGGATGTTGTAGACCATTGCAGGGAATTCACCTTTTACTCTAGGTGAGAAGCCAATGGAGGATTTTGAGCTGAAGAATGCATTATCTGATTTAATTTTTAAAAAGCTTCTCTTTGGTTGTTGTGTTAGGAATAAACTCTAGGGAGGCAAAAACTGAAGAAGAGGGATGAGTATTTTGATAATTTAGGCCTGAAATATGGGTTTTTAAAATCAGTCTGGTAATAGGGTGATGAAAGGTGGTTGGATTCTGGATTTATAATAAAGTAGACCTGAGAGGATTTGTTGACAGCTTGGATTTGGGGTATGAAAGAAGGAGAGGAGAATCAATGGCTCCAACATTTTGGACAGGTGGAGTTGCTACTTATTAAAATGGGAAAGACCTCGGGAGGGGTAGATTTTTTGGAGAAAAACAAGTATCATGTTTTTGACATTTTAATTTTCAGATACCTGTTAGGCATTCAGGTGGCAAGATGGATTTAATATACAGATCTGGAGTTCTGTGGAGAAATTCTGGCTGTAGATATAAATTTGGGAGTGGTCAACATTAGATCATATTAAGCTAAGAGACAAAATGAGATAACTTAGGAAAGGAAAGAAGTAGAGAAAAGGTGTAAGGATGGAGATCTGGGCACTTCAATGATTGGAGGTTGGGGGATGAGAAGACCGAGAAGGACAGAACAGTTAGGCAGCGAACCAAAAAACCAAGCGAAGAAATTCTTTCTAGAAGGAGGAAATAGTTATTTGTGTCAAATGCTACTGATAGGTCAAGTATGTTTGTGGACTGAAAATTTACCATTGGATTTGGCAACATGGAAGTTACTAAAGTTTGACAAGAAAAAAGCCAAATTGGAATGGATTCAAGAGAGAAGGGGGAAAGGGGGAAAATAATTTGAAGACAATGTATGTAGACTTTCAAGGAGTTTTGCTGTGAAAGGATACAGCGAAATGGGATGATAGGTAGAAGGGGACAGTGTTCAAGAGCAGCTTTTTCTTTTGTTCTGTTTTTAAGATGAGTGCTTTAATGCACATCTGTATGCTGGTGAAAATAAATCAGTAAAGTATGATCACTTGCTATAGGAAATGTCCTTGAGAAAATGAGAGTATTAGAGCCCAAGAGAAAGGATTGGCAAGGATCTGAGCAGCACTGCTATTTGCAGTATAGCAGAAGGAAAGACACAGTGGGTAAGATTGATGACAAAAAGGTGAGTAGTTCTTCGATTGCATCTATTGTTTTGAATTATGAGGCAAGTTTATCAGGTAAGAGTGGATCAGATGGGATTTTTGGAGATTTGAGAAGAGTAAGGAGAAAGAATGAAATAGTCTTTAGGGAAAGTGAGAATGTAAGTTTCTGAGGAAAGAGTCATAAAATAGTTCTGGCAATGCTGATCAGTGTGGACTTACATTTACGTGAGACTTATCAGTACAATTAGGATTTTCTTCAGCAGTGTTCGTTTCTGGTTCTGGTGAGAATAATCGGACAGTTGTGGTTAACAAGGGTAAGGTTTCTCCACGCAGATACGGTGAAAGAAGAGTCACTCCATTTCAGTGAATAGCAACTCTGGCCTTTTAAAACTTTGGACCCATCATTGATTCTCCTCTCTTCTGCTCTCCAGATCCAATTTGTCAGCAGCTCCTATCGGAGAATGATTATAGTTCTGGGCCACAGATGAGATGCCGAATTCAGAGGGAAGCAAACTCACAGGGTGGGAGTGAGGTTTTAATAGTAAAAAGTGGGAGGGGGACTGGAGGTCCTTTGTGAGGGTAGAAAAATACTGATAAAGATTACGAGATGAGTAATTTGTATGTAAAAGAGTTATTTTGAAATTGAGATTTTGGAGGCGCTTTAATTATTAATGATGGTTAGATCTTGAGGGTAGAACCAAATAAGATTGGTGGAGAAGAAGTCATGGGAACTAAGGTGGTCAAGGAACTGAGAGGCCAGCATATTTGTTGATGGATGTTGATGCCATTGAGAATAATAGGGGACAGGGAAAAAAAAAGACAAGTTAGATGCTATAGTGACCAGTAAATGAAGGAGAGTGACTGAGAGGTAATCTCATGACATCAGAAAGGAATGGACAGTAAAGTCTAATGAAACAGGCTTGAAATTATTTAGGATTTTAGAAAGATAAAGGGAGGAGAAACTATTTGAAAATGGCATTGGAGAAAAAGGAGGGAACTAACTTTACTCAGGCTCTGAGAAACATGATGTGTGAGACAGAAAACCAAAAAGCAAAAAACTACAAAAACCACTGCTGTTTGAGAGCACTGTAAGGAAAAGCCAGACGTCAGAGCAAGAAGGTGATGAACTGTTTGAGAATATCAATGGGGTGGGGGTGGGGGGTTGCTGATGAAAGACTGAATTCCAGAGAGCAAGGTTAAAAGATTTTGGAGAGTGGGGACAGATTAGGGGATGTCCAGAGCAGTAAGAAGACCTCTCTGATAGAATAGATAATTTGGAAGGTTAGAACTTCTGATAGTGACTGAGGGGAGCGGGAAGGTGCTGGCCTGATGAGATTGGTCCTGCAAGTATCAAAGCATGTAGTATTTTAAGACCTCCCATGATTAATCTCTTCCCTCAGGGGAAAAAGTAGCTCAGAGGAGTAAAAAGAGAAGAAAGACCTTGGGACAGCTGGAGATATTGGTTAGGAGGAAAAGAATGAGACAAGAATAACTATATTTTTGTGGCTTTTGATCCACAGGCTTCATCAGAATTTTTCTTTTGTCTATCTAAAAACTGAAGGAGGGCAATTTTATTTTTCCAGAAGCAAATTGAAACATTTGTGGTCAATCTATTCTAAAATAGTAATTTCTATGAGCTTTTCTGTCCAGAATAGTATTTATTTTGTAGCTATTAATTCATTTTCAAATGATTGTGCATCGTTTACATTAGAATTACACACCTGTTAATTAGTTTCATGTAATCTGTCAGCATAGAAATTTGGGACAGAGACCAAAATGGTCCAAACATCTTGGTTCCTCAAATAAATCTAAACTTTGATTTAAAAGAAAAAACATAAGTACATACCCCTACCACCAAAGATGAATTTGATCAGGGTTGAAATAAAAAATATTATATTCTTGGCAGATAAATTTTATATGATATTAATATTATATAACACACTATTTTTGTTAAAATACATTGTGGTGTTTTAAATATTTTACACTGTCTAGGCCTGGTTGTATAGATGTAAGATTAGTACTCAATTAAAAACTCAAGAGGGTTAAGTGAATTTCAGAGTTATAAACAGAATGAAACTTCTCAAAATCCTGGTTCATTTGTGATTAGCCAAGATATTATTAATACGTACTAGTCAATCAGGGATCAAATAAATTTTAAATAAGTTTCTTCTGTTATTTATTTATTTTTACCTGATTAGAATGGATATTTGTGTGATGTGTACCAACTCACAACCTATCCGCTATTCTGACTACAAGGCTGATTTGGTTAGTAGGGATATTTAAAGATTTTTAAATGTAGGCTGAGAAGCTAAACAGAAGTATCATGTCTCCTCTTGTTCTTGTGTGATGCGAAGAAGTATCATGTCTCCTCTTGTTCTTGTGTGATGCGAAACTCACTTGCCTTGGGTTTAATAGAGACACTGAATTCATATACTTCATAACAGCATTTTTAAAAGCTGCTGGGCAAAGCAATATTTGTAAACAGGCTCAGAATCCCCACATAAATTCCAGGGTCATCAAAAAACAAGAGAAAGGNCTATCTAAAAACTGAAGGAGGGCAATTTTATTTTTCCAGAAGCAAATTGAAACATTTGTGGGCAATCTATTCTAAAATAGTAATTTCTATGAGCTTTTCTGTCCAGGATAGTATTTATTTTGTAGCTATTAATTCATTTTCAAATGATTGTGCATCATTTACATTAGAATTACACACCTGTTAATTAGTTTCATGTAATCTGTCAGCATAGAAATTTGGGACAGAGACCAAAATGGTCCAAACATCTTGGTTCCTCAAATAAATCTAAACTTTGATTTAAAAGAAAAAACATAAGTACATACCCCTACCACCAAAGATGAATTTGATCAGGGTTGAAATAAAAAATATTATATTCTTGGCAGATAAATTTTATATAATATTAATATTATATAACACACTATTTTTGTTAAAATACATTGTGGTGTTTTAAATATTTTACACTGTCTAGGCCTGGTTGTATAGATGTAAGTTTAGTAATCAATTAAAAACTCAAGAGGGTTAAGTGAATTTCAGAGTTATAAACAGAATGAAACTTCTCAAAATCCTGGTTCATTTGTGATTAGCCAAGATATTATTAAAACACACTAGTCAATCAGGGATCAAATAAATTTTAAATGTTTCTTCTGTTATTTATTTATTTTTACCTGATTAGAATGGATATTTGTGTGATGTGTACCAACTCACAACCTATCAGCTATTCTGACTACAAGGCTGATTTGGTTAGTAGGGATATTTAAAGATTTTTAAATGTAGGCCGAGAAGCTAAACAGAAGTATCATGTCTCCTCTTGTTCTTGTGTGATGTGAAACTCACTTGCCTTGGATTTAATAGAGACACTGAATTCATATACTTCATAACAGCATTTTAAAAAGCTGCTGGGCAAAGCAATGTTTGTAAACAGGCTCAGAATCCCCACATAAATTCCAGGGTCATCAAAAAACAAGAGAAAGGGACATATTTTAGCAGGAAGAAGCATATTAGTGAATTATATTCAAATCTTGAAGACCTGGTGCAATGCCAGACTTAGGCACAGATGTGAATTAGATGATGTTTGTCTTCAGAGTCCCTAGTCTCCTCCTTTTCAACGATTCAGTTCCTTCCTTGGTGTAATCCTTAATCAGAATCAGGAAAAAATAAAAGCAAATCTAACTATAAATTTGAGTTCAATGAGTTTATGTATTTTAAACTTTTATTTCTAGTTACGAGATGACAGACTTCTTTATCAAAAAAGTTTCAGACATCTTTGTGGAGGATTAGAAAGAAAGGAAGAGGACTTAAAAAGTCTTAAAATCACAACTCACAACCTACCAGCTATTCTGACTACAAGGCTGATTTGGTTAGTAGGGATATTTAAAGATTTTTAAATGTTGGCCAAGAAGCTAAACAGAAGTATCACGTCTCCTCTTGTTCTTGTATGGTGTGAAACTCACTTGCTTTGGAAAGTTTTTTTTTACTTTGTGGATGTTTGCACTTTGAAAGACCATATTCTTAATTTGAGTTGGCAACTGTGACAGATATCTTGGCAACTGTACAAGAAAATAGCTTTAATGTTAAGGGAAAATTATACACTATGAAGTCTGTCATAATATGTTGCACTGATAGGGGACAGAATGAAATTAATATGGTATTTTTTTGTTAACCTCAAATTTTAAAATTAAAGTACCTTTACTACAAGCAAGAAAAAAAGTCTTGAACAAATAACTTTTCTGTTTTTTTATATCTGCAGCTACTAGGAACATTAAAGTATTTACTTTTCTCTTTGAGCAACATTCATAATGAATGATTGTGATCATTTGCTATTGTGAGCTCATATGAGAGAATTAAGCAGTGGAAGACTTCTGCAGCTAAACAGAATTTTAATACCTCTCTATATAGCTGAACGGACTTTGGGAAATGATCCCCTAGTTGGAATGTGTTTTATAATAGCTCTTATATTATTATTGTGTTATCAATAATAATATAATCTGCCACTATTTTTCCAGCACATAGTATATACCAAACATCAATATACAGCATCTTTAGTGGTTATCAAGACCTCACAAAATAGGTCTTATTCCTTCTGATTTGCAGAAGAAATGAAAGCTGTTTTGTTGACTCACTTAGGCACCAGTGAAGTGCTAGAATTAAAATTCTAACCCTCACCTAGCCAGACCTCAGGCTTTGCTCTTTCAACAATATCTTTCTATTTCTCTGAAACAAAAATGAATCCCTGACTTTTTGTCATGCAAGTACATAAGTGGCAGTGGCTATAAGGGTGTGGACAGTTAGTCTGGACCAAGGAAAGAATAGCAAGGTCTTGGGTGTTGGGGTAAGTGAACATCAAGGGTTAGAGGTGATTCCAGCTGGATTAGACCAAGTTTGGAAAAATAGGAGCACTGAACGTGGGTCATGGCTGGTGGCTGAACCAAGCAGAGTCATCAGGAGGAGGAAAATATGTTTCAAGAGATTGAGAAATAGCAGAAGCAACAGTGTTTCAATCAGAGCCCTGCAAGAAACAGTGTACTCACATTTGCTAATTTGAGAAATATTTAATGAAGGGACTAATTTAAACATGTGGACTGGGTGTAGGGAAATAACAAGAAATAGTGTGATTTCCTGGGGAAAGTAACAATGGGAAGCTATTACCGCTCATTAGCCCAAAGAGGAGAGAGGACAGTGGTTCCTGAAACCTGGAGGTGATATTGTGGAGAGGGCCAGATTATGGTAGCTGTGACCTTTGCAGCCACTCTGATTCACCCCACAGGGAGGGAACTGGAGGAACAAATACTCCAAGCCCCTGCCCTCCACCCAATCTTTTAAGATCCCCCCTGTTGGCTCAACAGGAAGATGGAGGGCAAGTCAGTTGTTGATAAGTTCCATGCTGGTTAGCCTCCTGGACACAGAGCAGATTGGAGAAAATTGGAGAGGAGATCTGGAGGTGCAAATGGAAGTTAACCAGTACAAGATGTTAGGCAGAGGATCTATAAACTCGATTCAAAATCAAGGAGAGGAAAGAGCTGTGGCAACTGAAAAGCTGGGCTGGGATCAAATGGGACTTGAGAGCTGAGGCTCTAGTTGCTTTCATCCACTGTATTGGTGAGAATCATTAACTCATTTACTCATTTATTCATTTATTTATTCATCCATTCAACAAAACATTCTTCAGTTTCTACTATATGCCAAGCATATGGTTATTATGTTAGGTGCAGTACACAGTGTGAACTCAGTTATGAGATGTGTTAAAAAGGACAACCAGAAACCTTCCTGGCATGTTTATCAATTATATTATATTATATATATATATA
>NW_007726507.1:644406-646798 GCF_000696425.1 Galeopterus variegatus
ATATATATATATATATATATATATATATATATATATATACTGCTCTACTATCTAATATTACTCTATTCTAAACTTTGAAGGCAGGGCCGGGGCATCTATTTAGGTTCTATTAATTAATCAGCCTCACAAGATTACCATAAGTCACATGGGACATCAAATTTAGTTAGAAAGACATGGGACAAGAACCCCAGTTGGCCAGCTGGACATCTGGTATTGATCTTCTATGGAAATCTATACAGCAGTCTAAAACCTTTGGTTTCCAGGTGTCATCTCAGGATGAAAGAATGATTCTCTGATGGAGTAGGTATGAAAGTTCCCCTGGCCTCATATTCCACTGGTGCCAATATGTCTTGCAACAACTGTATAGGTTGGGCTTTTGTGGTCTTTATAAAAGTCCTGTCCATTTACAAGGGTCTAAAGCTATGATATCTCCATCAGGTATTTATTGTTCATTTATATTTTCTCCCACTCCTGATGCAATTAACCAACCAGAGATTACTTTTACCATAAGCAATGCTGCCTAGTAATGTGACTGACATACCTTCTTTATCAGGTTGCCAAGAGAACAGATCTAGAAAGTAAATTGGACTTGAAATTCTAAGGAAGAAAGGGAAAAGATTTTGTTTACTTTTTACCTACACATATTATACTTTTAATTAGTGATTTGTCGAATCATGTAGAACTGAAGAAAGGCATAAAAAGGGTATGGGACAGTTAAAGTTTCTAACTGAGCTATGGTTTGACAAATTCAGCTCCTCTTACAAAAAAGAAAATCCACAGTCCATTTTGCACCAGCAAATGATTTTATATTATAAGAGTGACCCAACAGGATCTTCCAAAGCACTGGCCCACCATAATGCGATGAATTATTATCGAAAATGTTATTATAATGAAGGGCAATGAGTTAGATCTAGTTCTGTATTCAGGTAAACCTGGGAATTAGCCAATATGTTAATATCTAGTTTGCAAGGCACAAAAACGTTAAAAAGATGGTGTGTTTTCTGTGTTATGAAAAATGCATTAGCAGGCCATTCAAATATATGTGAAATATCTTGGAGATTCACTGCGTCTCTTATGTCCTCCTATGGCACACTATACTTCTCTTACATTGTATTGTACTTCTTTTGTCAAAAAAGATTTTCCCCACTGGACAGTTGACCTTATGAGGACGATAATCATGTCTCTCTTATAATTGCATCTTCAGCATATTATGCAATGTCTTGCATAGTAAATACTAAAGTTTGTTGAATGGATAAAAGAATGAAACTACAATTCATATTACAGTGGATTCTAACTTTGGACAAAATTTTTCTTATGGAACTAAGTGTCTTTGTTAATTGACATTAAACCTGACTTCCCTAAAATTGTATGTTTTATAGAAAACCAATCACATGTTTCCTTTTAAGGCTGATATATGAAGATTGATGCATAAGTTGGTGAAGAAGGCAGACAGTTTTTGAGTTGTATATTTCTCTCAGTGAACTACTAATATGGATGATATTTGCCAGGATGCCTAAGAGGTCTCCCCTGCATTTCAGTGGACTTACAATGTTATCTTCAAGATCCCTGCAGAGCAGTTCTTAAGATTCAAAGAGGCAATTCAATTCAGAGTATCCACTACATCAAGGAAATAGCTTCTCAAATACATTTAGGGAGTGATACAGTATAAACCCTAAAGAAACCATACTTGGAGTCAATTTACTAGACTAATAATTCTATATCTTACATTTGATAGTGATTTAAAATTTACAAAATAATATTTTCATGTGCTATTTTAATTGAAACCCTATTTTAGAAGTGAAACCCCTGTTTTATCAAAAGCAAAGCCTCAAAACACAATGTGACATTTAGCACATGGGCTCTGGACTCAAACACCTGGTTTTGAAATGAGACTGTGTGATCTCAAGTAAATTTACTTTACTTCTAGGCTCCTCAGTGTCTTCATCTGAAAACTGGGGAACATGACAGTGCTTGTTTTACAGGGTTGTTGTGAGAATTGTAAAATGTAAAACTCGCAGAAGAGTGAATGGCAGGTAGTAAGTGCTTGATTATGTTTACTATTATTAACTTGCTTGAAGCCAAACAACTAATGATTTAGTAGAAGTAACATCTGAACCCAGGTTGTTGGTTTTCAACTTCAGTTTTTTTTTTTTTTTCCTTTTTGTCTTTTTTACTGACCGGTAACGGGATTGCAACCCTCGGTGTCGCACCTGTACCGGGGACCGGTAACGGGCTCGCAACCCTCGGTGTTGCGCCCGCACCGCGCTCAGCCAGTGAGCGGGAACCGGTCTCCACATGGGATCTGAACCCTCGGTGGGAGCGCCGCCGCGCTCCCAAGCGGCGCACTCTCCAGAGCGCCACCGGGCCGGGCCCTTAATTTTTTTTTTTTTTT
>NW_007726507.1:647604-656648 GCF_000696425.1 Galeopterus variegatus
CGCCGGACCGGCCCGGGTCCGGGGACGCGGGAGCGGGCTCGCAACCCTCGGTGTTGCGCCCCCACCGCGCTCAGCCAGTGAGCGGGAACCGGTCTCCGCATGGGATCTGAACCCTCGGCGGGAGCGCCGCCGCGCTCCCAAGCGGCGCACTCTCCAGTGCGCCACCGGGCCGGCCCTTCAATGTTCTTTTTACTGTACCCGACTGTATGAGTGGTATTATCAAACCTACTTAGAATGGTGCATGCTTTGTCCATGTCACACTTTCTGTGGCATTTGGAGATAGCACTGCTTCATTATAAATGTATGGTTCATCTCTGAATTGTGATCATCTTGGTTAATTTATTAGATAATTGCTGCTGATAGATATTTTTCATTTGTAGATGTAAGTGGCTTGGAGGATAATGTTTTTTTTTTCTTTCCCTATATATTTATTACAGAAAATTCAATATGCTATGTCATTAATTACCTAGTAATTATTCAAAGTCATAGAAAAAATATCACTAAGGGATGAAAGCTAAGTCTTCCTTGATCTACCCGTAAATATCTCACTTTCACACTAGTAGAATGAAAACTTTCCCTATGTGGTTTGAATGCATCCTGGTTACATAGAGTCATTTTCACATCCATAGTATTGTTTTCACTTGTCCTTGGAGGTGTTAGGTAAAATACTGTATTTAAGTTAGAAATAGTACTCTACAGAAGACGTATAAAATACAGACCTAGGTTATTACCATGTGAATGAATGGCTGTGGTGGGTTGGAGAACAAGATCACTGGGAAAGAGTTTGGATATGTTGTGTTGTGTTCTTTGTGGGACTTCCAAATGTGGATGTTTAGGAAGAAGTTCGATATATGGGTTTAGAATTCAAGAAAAAGACTCAGAATGGAAATGTAGATATTTCAATAGCTACGAGCAAGATAGTTCAAACCATGCTAGTGGCTGAGAAGATCTCTCAGGGAGAATTCAAAGAAAGAGTCTACAGAGGGAAACTTGGGGAACACTAAAAGTTATGGGATGTGTAGAGGAAGCTTCAAAGGAGACTGAGAAAGAAAAATCCAAGAGTCAAGAGGAAAACAAGAGATACATTTTTGTCGGGCCTCCCTGAGCCAGAGGCCGACAAAACCGAGCGGGAAGAGACCCCGGTCCAGCCGGGGGTCCCTTGTGGGGCTGAGCGGGATGATGAGTGTCGCTGGCACGGCCCTTCCCCCCCAGGACCTTCCTCCCCGGGGGCCGAGAAAGAACACCACCGAGCCAGGAGAGTGGTCAAAGCCGGAACTCCGTTTATTTGCAGGGCGGCACAGCTTATATAGGGAAAAAGGGCAGGGCGGGTTTTGATATGAGAGATCAAGCAAAGAGCCAATAAGAAGGGCTTAAAAGGATAGGGTGAGGTGGTGGGGAGGCTTTACGCGAATACGGAACGAAAGTGGCTGAATCACTGGGACCCGGAAGGGCGAGGCTGGCAGCTACGTGCCGTTGAGCGCTAGTGAAATGGTGGCTGCGGAGCGCATGAACTGGTGCCCGTGCGCGTCAGGGCGCATGCGTGCAAAGTTATGCCCAACACATTTTTTGACAGGTATTTTTTGAGCTATTACTTCTTGCAAGATGTTGCAATACATCAGTGAAAACAGCTACTGGGGTGAGACAGACAAAAATATAATAAATAAGTAAATTTTATACTTTGATAAAAGATAATAAGTTCAATAAAATATAATAAAGCAGTGTAAGAGAGACTGAGATTGTAGGGGTCAGTGTTACAATTTGAAATTGGGTAGTCTGGGTCATTAAGGTGTCATTTTAGCAAAGACTTGAAGGAAGTGAAAGGAGAGATATAAATCATTTTTAAAAGGATGCAGTAGTCCGTATGTTTCAGAATAGTTAGGTAAAATATGGATCAAAAGTTTCCATTTGATTTGTAAAATTTGGAGTCAATGTTGACCTTGACAAAAGCAGATTTGGTGACATGGGGTGCGGATAGAACGCAGTTGCATTGGATAGAGGAGAAAATGTAGGGTGAGGAAGGAAAGACAGCAAGCATGGACCACTCTCTCTACCAGTGATACCATGAGGAAAAAGGAAAAAACGATGTGGTATCCAGAGGGGACATGGATTAATAAAAATTTTGCTCCATTTTATTATTAGTTGGAAGAGACTTGAACATAATTATAGACAAAAAGGGGAAAGCCAGCATAGAAGGGGTTAAAAACCCAGGAGTTAACAGGAGGATGTTAATTAATAGGAGGAGGCACCTGAGCAAAAGGGAAGTGGGGAAGAGGGAATGGTGTATAAATGGAGAAATAGCTCCTCTACTAGGGAAAAAATGAATAAAGAAAGTTAAAGTTGTTTATAAATAACTTAGACTTGGAAGAGGCAAATGGTCGCTTTTGTCTTGTCTATGAAGTTCAGGAGTTTAGGCTGTTTGTTAAAAATGATAGGGCAGGTAATGAAGGTAGAGGGCCTGGGATGTTTTCACATAGCTATTGTGGGACAGAGAATAAGGAGATGACTGGGACTACAGAACAATTCTGAGGCCAAAATCCTTTTTCATAAATTGTTTATACCATTCAGCTTTGTGATTGTGCATCATGTCTTTTTTCTGGTGGGCCTTATCAGTTTAGGCATAGAAGAGGAATGAACAGACAGCTGAATTGATCCAGGCCTGAATTTTTCTTGGTGTGTGTGATGAATTAGCCAGGAGAATGGGAGTCAAGGGATTCGGCAAGAACGTATTTGGAATAATAATAATAATAATTCTGTACATTTGTAGAGAAAAGAGAGAATAAATAGGAATGAGCTGATAAATTGGGACCAAATGGAGAGATTAAAAGGCGGAGGAGAAGATGCAATGGGTTTGAAGGAACTGATGATGTAAGATGATGTGGATCAACAAATTTGACATTGAAATTTAAGAGTTCGAAAATGGGGCAGTTCTGGGTGATATAAATCGTGTGATGTGGGTACCCGAAGTGAAGTGGAGGTGGGGAGTAAATGGGTCTGAGAAGGACCAAGAACTGCGAGGCAGGCTATTGCACTAGTCAGCCACACGAGTACTGAATTCACCGAGCACGATGGCAGGATTGAGAGGGAGATTGAACCAGCAATGAGGTTGTTGTTGAATCAGTGGAAGAGAGTAAATGAGGAAGAAAAGAGGGAGGTGGTGAATGGATCACATGAAACTCAAAGGAAGATTTCATGATGTTGAAGACATTCTGTTAGACTCTAGAAGACTGCCTAGGAAATTCACTCTCAGTGCATATGGTACATAAATTCAGTATTTGTCCTTTTTAAAGGCAAATCAAGCTTTGATATATCCTCTTTACCAATTTATCATAACCCACCAAACCTAACCTGATACCTTAATTAACTGGGCTTTTGCTTCTTTCAACTATACTTTTTAGATGAGAGAAAATCACAACAAAATAAGTTAATATTAGGGATTAATAAAAACGACACCTTCTTGGTCATATATGGTTGGGAATTTATTTATGCCAGTGTCCTATATCTTCTCTCTTCCTTTAAATGGCACAGTAAGAAATGATGTTTGGAATAAAGGTGGAGAAATTGAAATAGCATGGCCAGTCACATGTTATAAAAGACCTAGTGCAACCACTAAAAACGCAATGTAATATATGGTGTTTCATATATATTATATACCTGATAATATATATTTGAACAGAAGTGTGATTTTAGTTTAACTATGGTGTGGTTATTTGCTCAGAAAAAAAAATCTAGGTACTTAATCAAAAATTGAAGTATTTGTTCTTTTTGAAATATATATCTTATTTCTATGAAGATCTGAACATGTTTTTAATAGAACTCTCAGTTCTCAGAATAAAGCAAAACAGAAACATAATGTTGGTAATTTTGGCCAATTTTAAAACAGAAGCATTTAAGGAACAGAAATTTTTATGGAACAACATCAATTCTAAAATTTTCTCATTGTAGCTGTAACTATGTAGGTTTTGATTGTGGGCAATTAAAATAAGGAGGCTGAGTTTTGTTAAAGGTGTATTTCCACTTTTCTCTGGAGAGGATGTGCGAGCTGCTGACACATTCACGGATTGTGGTGAAGGCACTGGTTCAGTCAAATTTGAGATTAGTTGGCTGCAGAGACAAAAGCCGTTAACAGTGTTGTTATATACAAAATATAATAAAAAATGGTCATATGGGAGAATGGGGAAATATCCCGAATCTCGTATGCTTGCTGTAAACGAAGTTCCTAAATATAGACACTTTTGCTCGGTGCCTGTAAACGCTTCCTTTGGTAATACTGTACCTGTATTAATCCATTTTGTGTTGCTATAGCAGAATACCTGAGACTGGGTAATTTATAAAGAACAGAAGTTTATTTGGCTTGTGATTCTGGGACAGCTGCATCTGGCTTGGGCCTCAGGCGGCTTCTACTCAGGGCAGAAAGCAGCAGGCATCCGGTGAGTACAAGGAGATCACAAGGCGAGAGGAAAAGACAGAGGGAGGGGGAGAGAGAGAGAGGGAATTGGGGATCAGATTTCCACAGGCTTGGGCCTCAGGCGGCTTCTACTCAGGGCAGAAAGCAGCAGGCATCCGGTGAGTACAAGCAGATCACAAGGCGAGAGGAAAAGACAGAGGGAGGGGGAGAGAGAGAGAGGGAATTGGGGATCAGATTTCCACGTGAGGTTGTGGCGGACAACACATCCAAACTCTACCAGTACCTGACACTTTCCCTCCTTCCTTTCCATTTGTCTTCTTCATTCTCTTTCTCTCCTTTTTGCATTCTCTCATACATTTTTCACTGAATAGTTACATATTAAATACTATAGGCATGCCAGGGACCACTTGAGGCTGTGAATAAATAAGTGAAGTATATTCTCCATCCCTAAAGAGCCTACATTCTATTGGGGAGAAAATTAAGACAAAGACAAAGAGATATCTAAGATGACACAAGTACCATTTCTAAATCTCAAGTCAGTGCTGGATTGCTCAAGAGACAGATTTTAGTTTATGTTTGGGGACTTAGCAAACAAGGTGGAACCCTCCTCCCCCTCACCCCCCAGAAAAAGAAAATTCAGTTTTGACAAACTTTTATAAAATTTTGCAATTAGAAGAAAATTAAAGAGCATCTTGATTTTTAAAATATTCAGCACAGATGTAAAATTTGACATTCAAATTAAGATTGCAGTTTGAATTGGCTGTACAGGACAGTCTCCAATGTCTCCTGCCTGGCACTGCATAAGAGCAGACTGAATGGAAATGTATTATCAGGACAGCACGTATGCCTTGAGAAAAGAATGAAGCTTTTCCATTTGAGAATGTCTTCCTTTGACTTGGTTCCCTACCTTCAAGGGTCATGGTGCATTGAGGAAGAAGTCAGATGGATTGAGAGATGTCACAGACAGATAACTTTTATACCAAATTTCATTCATGCTCTTCGTACACTGACACCAGGAAATAAATTTTTAAAAAACTACATATGTTAGAAAACCAGGTGAGTTTATTTTGGAACCCAAAGTGTAGTGCTGTCAGAAAGCTGGAAGAGTAGCAATAATCCTAGGCAAAACTGAAGCCAGAGGCCATCTCCATTTCTCCACTCTTTACCCACCTCACCCTCTGTCCTGTCCAAGCCTCAATTTTAGTCTTTTCTTTCCTTCTTTTTTAATGAGAGTCATCATTTTTCTTCAGAAAATAGAATTTCAAGAATATGTTACTCTGATTAAGCACATTAGTGACCTTGGTGATGTCAAGCATATATTACACCTTTGCAAAGGAAGTATATTTGGATGTTAGTTTATCTTCTGTTGAAAATAAATGTGATCATAGCAAGTGTTTTGGTACTTTCTGAGAATGTCTACAAGATGAGACTGTTTATTTTAAGCCAGTTTTAAAAGGTGTTTCATTTAACATTGAGAATATAAATTGCAGCCCTCCTTCAATAATTTTAAAATTCAGCATCTTTTTTAGACTTCTAATGTAGGAACAACTATCTTTTGCGATGGGCAATTCCTTCACTTCTATGGGTTGCTCCCTGAAGTTTTGTTTCAGTGAGAAAATTATTGGCCAACTGGTTCAAAACAACACTGTAACTACATGACTGAGCTTACTTCTTCGCAGCTATGATTTCAACAGTTACATTGGCCACTGAGGAAAAATAATAGTTTTCTCCTACAGTCAATTTGTCATGTCCCCTGGCTGTGTTGTGGCTCATGACCATTGGTGAAATTAATCAGTTCGGCTTTTTGAGAACATTTCCTTGACTCTGGTACATTCTCCTACAGTCAATTTGTCATGTCCCCTGGCTGTGTTGTGGCTCATGACCATTGGTGAAACTAATCAGTTCAGCTTTTTGAGAACATTTCCTTGACTCTGGTACATTGTTAAGGCCCCAGGAAGCATTGTCCATGGCTTGTTTACAGCAACGTCTAGGTTTCCAGAAACTGTGTGATTTACTTTTTCTTCTTTCTTTGCCACTTTCTCTACTCAATAATAAAGAAATGTAAAGACAGAAAGGGAATGCTAGGTGACTCTTCTACGTAATTTAGCACAATTGAATTAAATTTTCAGAGATAACTTGATTTCTCACTTCAAAATTGGGTAAATGTTGCCTCTTTCAAAATTTTTTGCACTATAAAATTGTTTAGACTTTCAGTTAATATTAATAGAGGAAGAATAGTTTAATGGGAAGAAGAGTTATTTTTATGATGTACTTAACTTGAGGATGTAGAATTTTCTTCTGTTAATGTTGTTTAAAATAGAATACACTAATATGTCTGGAGTATTTTAAGACCTCTGAATGGGTATTTAGGATGAACATAAATACAGTTCAAGGATCACCTTGAAATCAGCCACCTGTCTCTGTGATTACTAGAGAGAAGAATTCACTTCAGAACATTTTACAGCCCAAGACAGATTTATCTAATCAATGAGCACAGCTCCTCAAGTGTGTTAAACTCCTGCAAAAATTTGTAAAGATTAATATTCCTGTGAATTTAGCTGGACTGTTGACTATGGAAAGACCTTAAAACTTTATTTAGTGTGTCTTCCAGCTTCTGGACTAAAGCAAATTATAAGACATAGTTATCAGATATTATTTCTAGATAGTCTACTTTTTTTTAAGGGAAAATTTAGTTTAATTGACTTCAATGAAACACATGAAAGTGTACCATTTATCTGTTTGCTGAAAATCAAATTTTAAATGCATACATGAAAACTCATTGATTAGAAGCATTAAAGAAGGAATTTAGAAACACCAGTGTAAATCTTAGGTGAAAGACAATGATACAACATTCCTAGTTCAAATTTAGTTTAATTCACTGAAATGATGCACCTGAAAGTGCATCTCTCAACTATGTTGCTGAAATTCTGATTTTAAATGCATGTGTGAAAACATATTGAAGACTAGCATTGGAGAAAATGTCGAGAAACATTAGTATACTTCTTACGTAAACAACAATGATAGGTCATTTCTAGTTTAGAATACAGTGTAATTCACTCAAATAAAGCAGCTTAAATTGCATTGCTTACCTACATTGCAGAAATTTTTATTTTAAATGAGTATCAAAAAACCCATTGAAAACCATCATGAGCCAAAGTGTCCAGAAACATTCATAAAAACCTTACATAAAAGAAAATGATATTATCATTCCTAGGTCAGGATTTAGTTTAAATCACTCATATGAAGCAGTTGAAGGTGCATTTTTTATCAACCTTGCTGAAGTTCAAATTTTAAATTTGGATATGAAAACTCATTGATTAACAACATTAAAGAAGTAATTCAGAAACATCAGTATAAATATTATGTTAAAGACAATAATATTATATTCTGAGTTCAGTATTTTGTTTAATTCACTGAAATGAAATAGCTAAAAATGCATCTCTCATCTATCTTGCAAAAATTTTTATTTTGTTTTAAATTAATTATTCTTTATTAAACATAATTGATCGTGCATATCCATGGGGTATAGAGTTGAATATTAATACTTGTGTGAAACATGTGATGCTCAAATCAGGGTACTTATTACATTCAACATTATACACTGTAATTGTTTTGCATGGTCCTTTAACAATTCCTCCCTTTCCCTCTCTCCCTCCCCCTCCTCCACTTCTGGTAAACACAGTTCCATTCTCTCCTTTTGAAAATTCAATGTATCTTTGTGATTGTTGTATCTTTCTTTTTAAAATTTATTTATTTATTTTTTTTAACTCCCATTTATGAGTGAGGACATGCAGTATTTCTGTTTCTGTGCCTGGCTTATTTCACTTAACATAATTTTCTCTAAGTTCATCCATGTTGCTGCAAATGGTAGTATTTCATTCTTCTTATGGCAGAGTACTATTCCATCATGTAAATATACCACATTTTCCTTATCCAGTCATCCAATGATGGACGTCTGTGTTGGTTCGAACTCTTGGCCATTGTAAATAGAGCTGCGATAAACATGGGAGTGCAGGTATCCATTCGGCATGTTGGTTTCTATTCTTTTTGGTGTACATCCAGCAGTGGGATTGCTGAATCATACAGCAGTTCTATCTGTAGTTGTTTTAAGAACCTCTATACCATTTTCCATAATGGCCACATCAATTTACACTCTGACTAACAGTGTAGGAGGGTTCCCCTTTCTCCACATCCTCACCAGCATTTGTTGTTCTCTACCTTTTTGATAATAGCCAGTCTAGCTGGAGTGAGATGATATCTCAATGTGGTTTTGATTTGGATTTCCCTGATAATAGGTGATATTGAGCATTTTTTTATGTGTCTGTTGGCCGTTTGTATATCTTCCTTTGAGAAAGGCCTATTCAGCTCCTTTGCCCATTTTTAAATCAGGTTATTCATTTTTTTACTGTGAAGTTGTTTGAGTTCCTTGTATATTCTGGATGTTAATCTGTTATTGGATGCATAGTTTGCAAATACTTTCTACCACTCTGTAGGTTGCCTTTTCTCTCTGTTAATTGTTTCTTTTGCTGTGCAGAAGCCTTTTAGTTTGATATAATCCCATTTGTTTATTTTTCCTTTTGTTGCCTGTGTTTTGGGGGTCTTATTCATAAAGTCTTTGTCCATACCTACTTCCCAAATG
>NW_007726507.1:656658-668456 GCF_000696425.1 Galeopterus variegatus
TGTTTATTTTTCCTTTTGTTGCCTGTGTTTTGGGGGTCTTATTCATAAAGTCTTTGTCCATTCCTACTTCCCGAATGGTTTCCTGTATGTTTTCTTTTAGGAGTTTTACAGTGTCAGGTCTTATAGTTAAGTTTTTAATCCATTTTGAGTTGATTCCAGTATAGGGTGAATGGTAGGGTTCTAGTTTCCTTCTTCTACATACAGATGTACAGTTTTACTTTCACATTTATTGAAGAGGCAATCTTTTCCTCAATGTATGTTTTTGGTGCCTTTATTGGAGATAAGTTTGCTGTAAGTAGGTGGGTTGATTTCTGGGTTCTCTATTCTGTTCCACTGGTCTGTCTGCTTTTATGCCAGTACTATGCTGTTTGGGTTACTGTAACTTTGTAGTATAATTTGAAGTCAGGTATTGTTATGCCTCTGGCTTTATTTTTTTTGCTCAGGGCTGATTTGGCTATTCAGGTTCTTTTGTTGTTCCTTATTAATATTAGGATTATTTTTTCTATTTCTGTGAAGAAATTCATTGGTTTTTTAATGGGGAATACATTGAATCTGTAGATCACTTTGGGTAGTATGGACATTTTCACAATATTGTTCTTCCAATCCATCTTTTTGTGTCCTCTAATTTCTTTTAACAGTGATATGTATTTCTCACTGTGGAGATCTTTCACCTCTTTGGTTGAATTGATTCCCAGGTATTTTATTTTTTTGGTGGCTATTGTAAATGTACTAGCTTTCTTGATTTCTTTTTTTGCTAATTTGTTGTTGGAGTATAAAAATGCTCCTAATTTTTGTACATTGTTTTTGTATCCTGCAACATTACTGAACTTGTTTATCAACTCTTAGAGTTTTTTTTGTAGAGTCTTTAGGCTTTTCTGTATGGAGGATCATGTCATCCAAAAACAGGGACAATTTAACTTTGTCTTTTCCAATCTGGATGCCCTTTATTTCTTTTTCTTGCTTGATTGCTCTGGCTAGGACTTCCAATACTATGTAAAACAGGAGTGGTGTGAGTGGGCATCCTTGTCTTGTTCCCATTCAGGATGATATTGGCGGTGGGTTTGTCACATATGGCTTTTATTTTGTTGAGATACTTTTCCTTCTATACCTAATTTGCTG
This sequence comes from Galeopterus variegatus, assembly GCF_000696425.1. Classification (NCBI taxonomy): domain Eukaryota; kingdom Metazoa; phylum Chordata; class Mammalia; order Dermoptera; family Cynocephalidae; genus Galeopterus; species Galeopterus variegatus. The sequence continues at coordinate 657,778 of NW_007726507.1, forward strand.
AGAGCCTTTATCCTGAAGGGATGTTGAAATTGTTGAATGCTTTTTCTGCCTCTATTGAGACAATCATATCATTTTTTCCCTTGACTTTGTTGATGTGGTGTATCACATTTATTGACTTGAATAGGTGAACCTCCTTGCATCCTTGGGATGAATCCAACTTGATTGTGGTGTATAATTTTTTTGATGTTTTGCTGTATTCTGATTGCTAGTATTTTATTGAGGATTTTTCTGTCTATTTTCATCAGAGATATTGGCCTATAGTTTTCTTTTTTGTATCTTTGTCTGGTTTTGGTATCAGGGTGATGCTTGCCTTATAGAATGGGTTTGGGAGAGTGGCCTCTGCTTCAACTTTTTGGAATAGTTTGAAGAGAATTGTTATTAATTCTTCTTTAAAAGTTTGGTAAATTCACTACTAAAGCCATCCAGTCCTGAGCTTTTCTTTGTTGGGAGACTGCTGATTACTGCTTTAATCTCATTGCTTGTTATTGGTCTGTTTAGGTTTTCTGTTTCTTCTTGATTCAGTCTTGGTAGTTTGCATGTGTCCAGAAATTTATCTGTTTCCTCCACATTTTCAAATTTGTTGGCATACAGTTGTTTATAATACTCTCTAAGTGTTCTTTGTATTTCTGTGCATTGGTTGTAATGTCTCCTTTTTCATTTCTGATTTTTGTTATTTGGGTCTTCTCACTTCTTGTTTTAGGTAGTTTAGCTAATGGTTTGTCTATTTTGCTTATCTTCTCAAAAATCAACTTTTTGTTTCACTGATCATTTGTATCATTTTGGGGGGGGTTCTATTTCATTAGTTCTGCTCTGATCTTAATTATTTCCCTACATGTACTAATTTTGGGACTGCATTGTTCTTGTTTTTCTAGTTCTTTGGGGTGTAGCATTATGTTGTTTACTTGAAATCATTTTATTCTTTTGATGCAAGCATTTATTGCAGTAAAATTCCCTTCTAATACTGCTTTTGCAGTATCACACATATTTTGGTATGATGTGTCTTCATTTTCATTAATTTCAAGAATTTTTTTGATTTCCTATGTAATTTCTTCTTGGACCCATAGGTCATTCAGGAGCATGTTGTTTAGTTTCCATGTGTTTGTATAGGTTCCAGAGTTTCACTTGTTATTTCTAGTTTTAATCCATTGTGGTGTGAAAAAATACTTGAAATGATTTCAATTTTTAATAATTTGTTGAGATTTGATTTGTGACCTAATATGTGGTCTATCCTGGAGAATGTTTCATTTGCTGATGAGAAGACTATACAGTCATTAGTTGATGGAAGAAATATTCTGTAGATATCTGCCAAGTTCAATTGTTCTGAAGTGTGGTTCAAATCCTGAGTTTCTCTTTGAGTTCTTGCCTCGATGATCTGTCCAGTGTTGAGAAAGAGTTGTTCAGGTCCCCATCTATAAAGTGCTTGGGTCTATCTCCTTCCTTAGTTCTAATATTGTTTGTTTTATATATCTGGGTGCTCTGGCGTTGGGTGCATATATATTTGTGATTGTTATATATTCTTGATGAATAGATTTCTTTATCATTATGTAGTGGCTTTCCTTGTCTATTTTTATGGCTTTTGATTTAAAGTCTATTTCATCCAATAAGAATAGCTACTCCTGCTCATTTTTGGTTTCCATTTGCATTGTATATCTTTTTCCATCTCTTCACTATTAGTCTGTGTGTATTTACAGGTTAGTTGAGTCTCTTGTAGGCAGCATGTAGTTGTGTCTAGCTTTTTCATCCAATTAGACAGTTTGTGGTTTTTGAGTGGGGAATTTAACCCATTTATATTTAGGGTTGGTACTGAAAGGTATTGTCTTACTCCTGGCATTTTATCAATTTTCATTTTATTGTTTTAAATGTCTTTTGTTTATTTCTTTCCTCTTTATTGCTGGTCTTTGGTGTTTGTTTGTTTTTGGAGGTGGTAAAATACAGATTCTTCCTCTTTCTCCTTTGCATTATTGTTCTATCAGTGGGTTTTTTTCTTTCTTGTGTATTCCTGGTAGTGATTATTGTTTTTTGGATTCTAGATTCAACACTCCCTTGAGGACTTCTTGTAGGGCTGGTTGTGTGGTGGTAAACTCACACAGTTTTTGTTTGTCTGAGAAATACACTATTTCTCCCTCATTTGGGAAGGGTAGCCTTGCTGGGCATAGTATTCTTGGCTGGCAGTTTTTTTCATTTAGTATTTTGAATATATCATCCCATTCTCTTCTGGCCTGTAGAATTTCTATTAAGAAGTCTGCTCTTAGTCTAATGGGAACTTTCTTATAAGTGACTTGACACTTTTCTCTTGCCGTTTTTAGGATTCTCTCTGTCTCTGAGTTTTGTCAGTTTGAGTATAAAATATTTTGGAGAGATCTTTTTGGACTGAATCTGTTTAGGGATCTTTCAGCCTCCTGAATCTGAGGGTTCATATCTCTCCCTGTACCTGGGACATTTTCAATGCCTTTTCCTTTCTCTTCCCTTTCAGGAACACCCATGATTTGGATGTTTGTGCCCTTAAAATTGTCCAATATCTTTCTTAGATTTTCTTCATTTTTAAAAATTCTTTTTTCCTTTTTTTGTCTGTCTGAGTTATTTTGAAGAGACTGTCTTCAAGATTAGAAATTCTTTCTTTTGCTTGCTTTATCTTACTGCTTAAGTTCTCAGTTGTGTTTTGTATTTTGTTGAATGACTCCTTCAGTTCCATAAGTTTTGCTACATTCTTTTTTAAGGTATCGTCCCTTTGTAAATGTCCTCCTTCATATTGTGGATAGTTTCCCTCAGTTCATTGTGTCGTCTAACTGTATCTTTTATATCCCCTTGAGTTTCACTAAGATTTTTAATCTGAATTCCTTTTCAGTTATTTCAAGGGTTTTCCTGCCCTATGGGGTCTTGTACTTGAGAGTTATTGTATTCCTTTGGTGGATTCATATTTTCTTGTTTTTTATTGTATTTGTAGTATCTCAACATTGATGTCTGATCATCTTGTAGAGCAGTTGCTTCTTCTATTACTCTCTTTCCCTGGACTCCACTTGTGACTCTCCTTGTGTCAATGCAGTCTAGCGGTTGGCGGTTTGCCTGCACAATGGCAGTGGCTCCTGTGGTTGCAGCTGTGGTAGTAAGTCACTCTTGTGGTGGTGGTGGCTTTGCCAGTGGCTTCATTGGACTGCCCATGTGTCAGTGGTGGCTCCAGTGGCAGGGGGCTGCTTGTCTGACAATTGTGGTTGCCTGGCAGCACTGGTGGTGGTGACTACTGCAGCAGTAGCATTTGTAGCAGCTAACTGCTTGGCTATGGTCACACAGGCATGGTTTGAGCAGCTATGGTGTCCACAGTAGCAGCGGGGTTGCCTTGTGGTAGCAGCAGTGGCATGAGTGGCTGCAGCTGTCTCCATGGTGTCTGTGGTGTCTTTGGTGGCAGCAGGGTTACCTCATGGAGTTCGCAGCAGCACTGGTGGCTGCAGCTGCCTCCCTCACTTCTACGGTATTCTTGGCAGCAGTGGGATTAACTTGAGGTAGCGGCCTTGATAGCAGTGGTTGCAGCTACCTCCATTGTAGCAGCAGAGTGTCTGGCTGCAGCAATGGGCCACCAGCAGTACTGTGGCTCTGTGGAGAGCTACTCTGTGATGAGTGATGGTTCTGGGACTGGATAATGGCTCTAGCAACTGTGGTGGCAGTGGCAATGGGCCCTTTTTGGTGTTCTGCAGGAGGAATGTGTCCTGGGATCCTCTTGTCCACCGTCTTCCTGGGAGTCCTCTAGATGCTGTATTGTTGTGCGCTCATGTCCATCCTCACTTCATGTGATTTTTTCCCCCTTTTTGACATGAGGCTTTTTGTAGTTCAATCTCTTAACATTTTAATTTAACTTTCTCTTTATGGTTCTATTAAATGCAGGCTACATAGTCAGGAATGAGGTTTGTTTAGACATCATTGTATAATCATGAGGTTTTTTTGTTTAGCTCCCTCATGTATAAACATCTTGACAACAGTTGCCATTATGGTGTCCACATGGCCTAGAGATCTATTTTCAAAATATTTGAAAAGACTGTTTTGTATAAGATTCAAAACAATAACATTTGTTCACTATTTGTGGGCAATGGTCAAATGCACTATATGGACCAAAACACTATATCCCATGTACTGATCAGTTACTGCAACCTGCATATAGAGACACAGCTGATTCTGTCCAACCCCAGTCTCTTCCAAACCCTCTTCTCCCTGCCTTTTTCCATGTAGAGACTGGGAAATGTTTTTAAATGTTCTCTTTCTAGCCTCTTTTACTGAAAAGGGGTGACATGGTTTGGCCGAAGTGAAAGTCAGCTGAGATAGTGTCTGAAAAATTTTGCTTTTTACATTAACAGGGACCAATCCAGTGGGCACAGGTTTAGCAGCTAATGAGGATGTGGCACCTTGAGTTTCAAGAACCATTTTGTGATGATGGAGGAGCCTGAACAGCAGAATCACAGGGACATTGGCCTTGCTTAACTGAGCCACTCAATCAGCATCTTCTGAGGTGATAAAAATAAACTCCTCTTTATTTTAGTCACTGTTAGTTTCTGTTATATGTATCTGAAAGCATACGGTGTGTGTGTGTGTGTGTGTGTGTGTGTGTGTGCGCGCGTGCGTGTATAATAAAATTCTGGTTTTAGCCATCAGGTTTTCCTCACTTGGGAGTTGTGAGAAGCCAGAGGTTGAAATGGCCAAAGGGGTTTTCTTGGGTCTATTCAGATTTCTTCTCCTTTGTAATTTTGGCTTGCTAATTCAGATTGATTTCACATTCATCTGTGCTAACTTCTACTTTTTAAAACCATTTCAGAACCTTTTAAGTCTTTCTGAATTTGTTGAAAATTTAAATTTTCAATGTTCTCTTTACTGATAGCATTTCTATGTTCTCACCATTACAAGGCTAAAATTTACGACTTGTTCTCCTTTGAACTATTTAGTATGATTGCAATTCAGCTGCTCTTTGTTCTAGAAGTAATGGAATCACTGCTCTTTGGGGATATCCAATCTGTTTCTTTATGCCTCTCTCTACAGGGGTGAATCTTTCTTGTTGGCCTTGCATTATAGTAGGAGATTTTATGTCCCAGTTCTCAATGTAGGTGGGTAAGAAGAGTTTCTTGGCAGAGTGTGACCTAAGAAAGGTCTTCTTTGATGAAGTCAGGAGCTCTATGAAACTTCCTCTTTCATAAAAAAACCTTTTCTGGCTGTAGCCATTTGACATTTTGTTATTTAATCATTTCATTTCCACTTCTCACCTGTTTTATATAAAATTCTCAGTACTTATACATGCATATAGTAGATGTTCAGTAAAGGTATGTTGTTTAAGTGTCAAATGATGAGTTGAGATTTTAAAAAGTCTATTGAGTTCTCTTGTTAGGTTTTCTGTACTGTCTGGGTTAGAATATAGCTTGTGTCTAATACAAGGTCATGAACTGGCTTTACAGGAAGATGTTAACAAGTTAACATTTTAATTTAAATAATCAGCAATTTTCAAATGATAATTCAAAACTGATTGTGAAAGACAAACAGAAAAATTAGTGAAACAGTAATGAAACACTGAGAAATTATGATTGTCATGAAAGTAACCATAGGGTTTCACAAATATCAGGATCTCATAAACACTACATGGGGATTAAGTACATCTCTTGAGCTTTTTGCTTTTGGCCTTAGGTGAAGAAAGAGAAAAGCCAAAGAAACACAACTTTGACTTTTTATTAAGCCCTGTTAACCCAAAAGAAGATAATGCTGGCTGAGATAAAGACAAGTGTTACGCTACTTGATACATGAAAACAAAAAACTAGAAGGACCTTTGACATTGGCCAGACCTGGTGTCCTAGGACTTGTCTCTTCTTAATTTTTTGAAGCACATCATTACTTGGAACTTTTGCTATTCTCAAACATTCCCAACTGTCATAGTTCTATGCTTCTGACCATGTTTTTTTTTTTTTCCCAAAAAGCTTAGAATGCTTTTTTTTTTTTTCCCAAAAACTTAGAATAGGCAAACTTCAAGCCCAAATGAAATGTTACCTGAAGCATTTATAGAGTTCTCCGAAACATCTTAGAGATTCCATTCTCTGTACTCTCAGAGCACCCACACACACACACACACACACACACACACACACACACACACACACACACACACAGTGTTTATATATTATAGCAGTATCACATATGATGGAAATTTGTTGATTTACAGGTCTTTCTTCCTTTCCCACTGTGGAGTGAACATTCTTACCTTTAGTATGATTGGTCTAACTTAGGTTGTGCACTACCCTGAACCATCACGTAGGGGGTGGTGACAGTACTGACCTCATATGGTTACTGTGAGGTTATTAGTAGTTTATATCTAATTAAGAACATGTGGTAAGCACTATTGAAGTGTTAGCTTCTACTTTTGAATTACTTAACCAAAGTCGGTGTTGTAACCATCACGTAGGGGGTGGTGACAGTACTGACCTCATATGGTTACTGTGAGGTTATTAGTAGCTTATATCTAATTAAGAACATGTGGTAAGCACTATTGAAGTGTTAGCTTCTACTTTTGAATTACTTAACCAAAGTTGGTGTTGTGATAAAAAGGCAAAAGCAGGTAATAGATTCTATGTAGGCAAGCAAACCTGTTCTTTACATTTTTGTTTTCTTTAATAACTTGACTTTTAGGATTATTCAGTTTACTTTTAATATTCTTTGCTATGTGATGATGAATTTCAGATTTTAAATGGAAAGATAATTGAGTAGAAAAGCATGTAATTCATTGTCTATTAATCGTGTATGGAAAATAAGAAAGAATCTGCCTGTTTATTCTGAGTGTATGTTCTGCCAAACTGATGTCCATATAACTAATGTATTTTAGGTTTTAATTAGATTCTTAAACATCATGTACTTTACTCTTTCATTTTGCCATATAAGAAAATTAGACCACAAGGAATTAAATGAACTTGTCCAAAATTATATAATTGGTGTTAGAATGGGTTTTAGGGGCAGTGGTTTTAAACTTCACTCAAGTGTTGTTTTACTGTTCCATATAATATCCCTCTTGACTTCTAGACCCACCCACCTAAATAAAGATAGAGATATGTTCCTCCTATGAAGAACGCTTGTGCTAGTATATGTTCTGTAATTTGTAGTATAGAACCATGTACACACTTGGACTCAGCAAGTCACTATCTTCAAAGCATTTGGATATACTTCTAAGCTGTATAAAGAGCTCTTACAGTTAGTATCATGACATGTGAGAGGTTACTTTAAAAAGTTTGTGGAAAAATAGAATTAAAAGATAGCATGACTCTTTCCATGACCTTTTTGAAAACCACTCGTATACATAGGATTAAAAAAGACAGGCTGCTCAGACTACTGAATATGACTTATTTAAGTTATATTTTTCAGGAAGTTGGCTGCAAATCCTGGCTCAAATTTTTAGATATATGAAATGGACTTACGATATCAAGTAGATTTCCTGGGGACAGCTATATTAATGCTTATAAAGAGGAGTAAAATGCCCATCTAGACCACATACTGGGTGAATTTCCTAAATATTAGATATTGCAAACTGTTACATAGAAAATATTGTGTCAATGTTGAAGGATGAGGGAGCAACTGAAAGCTTTCCAAATTTCACAGTACAGTTCTAAAAAGAAACCTTCTTAGAGAGTTATCACATGATACAACAGAAGAGGCAAGGACTCTTAGTAAGAAGTTTGGTCCTTTGATCACTCCTTCTAAAGCTGCTTTTAAAATTGGTTGCTAACATTTTATTGCTTTACCAACATGTCTTCCAGGAATCACAAAATGCACATATACACTTTGTGAGATACTTTATAGTACCTCTCTGATGTTCACTGGAAGCATCATAAGCCACTTTACAATTCCTACAGGACCCTGTTTTTACTAGGGTGGCTTCTCAGCTGGCAGTTCACTTGTTCATGCTAAGGATGCTATTAAGAACCATTGTGAATTGAAAGACTATGGCTGGCCCTTTGTTTGGTGCATAATTAAATAGAGACACGAGTTCAAGTGAGTGTTAATGAGCAGTACTATATCTTAAAATCTATTTTAGAAATTGCAGGTATCTTAAATGCAAAAAACTTTACCTTTCGTATATTTCCTATTGCATAGGTTTTGCACACTTCACTGTATTCTCTGGTTTCATCTGTTTATTAACTAAAAATGATCTTGTTTGAATATGTTATAATTTCACAAATTATTAAGAGATATAAAGTGGTTGACATTGTTTTCCTAAGTGTTTTTTTACATACCTAAACACTTCTTTTTTATGTTTTTGATGATCCATTCAGGGCAATCAGCATATTCATCCTTGCAAAGCCCAATTGTTTCTTTGTGATGTGCACGTTTCATGTCTCTTCTAGTCATTTGGTAATATGCAGTAAATCATTGTTAATTATAGATTCCTGGGTCGACTCTACACCAATAGGACTTATTTTTCCTGTCGAGCTATAATTTTGTGTCCATTAACCAGACTCTCACCATCATCCCACCCACTTCCCCTCCTCTAGGAACCACAGTTTGCTCTTCTTCATTTGACAGTTCAACTTATTATTTATGTATTTATTTATTTTTGGTCACTCTTTTATGAGTGAGAATATGCAGTATTTTCTCTTTCTGTGCCTGGCTTATTTCACTTAACATAATTGCTTCTCTTTTTCATACAGACTTTCTCTCTCCTTCCATTTTACGTTTCATTAGTTGTAACCTAAGATCTATAAAAACATCTAGAAAAGTATATATACCTGTGTAGCACTGTGTGTGCGCTAATCCCACCTCCACTTCTGTGACTCTTGAATCGATATTTCCATTTGTGCTTCCCTCCTGCACTTCTTCAGCATTAATCATGAAAATATATTGGGTGGCTACTATGTGCTAGGTAGTGTTTTAAGTGTCCCACATGTAGCAGTGAATCAAAAGTCAACATGTCTTGCAATTGTAGAACTTATATTCTAGTGGTTGAGGGAGGAACTTGGAGAGTTAGGGGAACACAAGCAAGAAACAAACAAACAAATAAATAAATGGTGAATTTACAGATAACAGTGCTATGAACAATCTAAAGCAGGACAGAGGGATTCAAAGTATGGAAGTTGGAAGAGAGGGTGGGTAGCAATTTTAAATAGGGTGGTCAGGGAAGACAACACTGAAAATGAGATTTGAGAAAAGAATTGCAGTAAGCCAGGGCAGGAGATGAATGGGTATCTGAAAAAAGAGTGTTTCAGCTGAGGGAAGAGCATGTGCAAAGGCCCTGGGGTGGGGGTGTGCCTGGGACAGCAGAGGAGCTGCCGAGCCAGTGTGGCTGGAGTGGAGGGAGTGAGGCAGGGAAGAGTAGAGAACAAGTTCAGAGAGGTTGGGATGCGAGATTGTGGAACTTAGTAGGCCAGTGTGACAGTTTTAGGTTTTACTCTGAATGAAATTGGAGCCATTTGTGGTTTTGACTAGTAGAGACATTTAAACAAGTTTCCTCTGGTGGTCATGAGTAGCATAGACTGATAACAAATGATAAACAACTAAATATCTCTACACTATCTCTTCCAGGCACCTCAAACTCAACATGCGTAAATGGAGCCTTTAATCTTCACCCTCTTGCTCCCTCATTTCCTGGAGTCCTGTTTTAGCTAACAGTGCCACCATTCAGCATTTGCTTTCTTGTGCACTTTCCCTCACATCCTAATCTCACCAATTTCTGTTACTTTACTAAGTATCTCTTCAACCGGCCTGCCTTTCCATCTCCCCACTATTTGCTTAGCTCAGACTCCGCTTGACCCAGCACAATAGCCATTTGCCTTCTTCCCTCCTTTACTCTTCTGAATCCCTCCAAATCTAGCTCATGCATTACTGTCAAAATGTAACTTCTAAAGTATGCAGCAGATCATACTACTCTTCAGCTTCAAATCCTTCTGTGGTTTATTTCGGAACATGAACTCCTTAGGTTGGCATTATTAATGACTTTATAATCTGACCTCCATTTCTATCCAGATTTATGAAAGTGCACAACTCAAAAGTCTGTTTTCCGCTCCCAGTCATATCCTTTTCTTTTGTCTAATTAGCTAACCTCTGCTCATTTTTCAGGACATGTGGTAGATTGAATATTTCCCCCACCCTCCTCCAAATAGTCACCTCCTAATTCCCAGAACCTGTGAATATGTTACCTTACATGGTCAAAAGGGACTTTGCAGATGTGATTAAATTAATCATCTTGAGATGGCTATTATCCTGGTTTATCTGGGTGGGCACAATATAATCACAGGAGTCCATATAAGAGGGAGGTTGGAGGGTCAGTGTCAGTAGAAGGAGGTGTGATGACCAAAGCAGAGGTCAGAGACAGAGTTGAAGATGTGACACTATTAGTTTTGAAGACAAAGGCCACAATCCAAGGAATGCAGGAAGCCTCTAGAATCTGGAAGAGCCAAGGAAACAGATACTTCCTTAGAGCCTCCAGAGGAAATATCCCTACTAATACATTGACTTAGCCCTTTGAGAGTGATTTTATTTTATTTTTTATTTTTATTGATTATACATATTCAGGGGGCACAGAGCTGACCATCAGCACCTGTGCCAAAGATATGGTGATCAAATCAATACTATCAGCATGCCCACCACCACCTTAAGTTGCAATTATTCCCCATGTCCCCCACGCAATCTCTTTCCACCCCCCCCCCCCCCCCCCCCCCCCCCCCCCCCCCCCC
>NW_007726507.1:668607-679271 GCF_000696425.1 Galeopterus variegatus
CCCCCCCCCCCCCCCCTTCCCCCCCCCCCCCCCCCCCGCACCCTCCTGACTCCATCCCCATCCTGGCAACCTTAGGTCTGTTCTCTCCCTCTGCAAGTCCAACAAATCACTGTGGTCTTTCTTTCCCTCCTTCTTTCTCTCTTAGCTCCCACTTATGAGTGAGGACATGCAGTATTTTTCCCTCTGTGCCTGGCTTATTTCACTCAACATAATTTTCTCCAAGCTCATGCATGTTGCTGCAAATGGCAGAATTTCATTCTTATTTATGGCTGAGTAGTATTCCATTGTGTATATACACCACATTTTCCTTATCCAGTCATCCATCAATAGACATTTAGGTTGGTTCCATATCTTGGCTATTGTAAGTAGAACAGCAATAAACATGGGAGTGAAGGTATCCATTCAACATGATGATTTACATTCCTTTGGGTATATACTAAGAAGTAGGATGCTGGATTGTATGGTAGATCTATATGTAGTTGTTAGATAAACCTGCATATTATTTCCGTAGTGGCTGCACTAGTTTACAGTCCCAACAACAGTGTAGAAGAGCACCCCTTTCTACACATCCTCACCAGCATTGTTATTATTCTCAGTCTTTTTGATTATAGCAAGTCAGACTGGGGTGAGATGATATCCTAATGTGGTTTTAATTTGCATTTCCCTGATGATTAGTGATGCTGAGCCTTTTTTTCATGTGTCTGTTGGCCATTTGTATATCATCCTTTGAGAAATATCTATTCAGCCCCTTTGGCCATTTTTTAATTGTGTTATTTGTTATTTTTTACTGTGTAGTTGTTTGAGTTCCCTGTACATTCTGGATATTAATCCCTTGTTGAATGAATAGTTTGCAAATATATTTGTGCATTCTGTAGGTTGTTCACTCTGTTGATTGTTTCCTTTGCTGTGCAGAAGCTTTTAGTTTGATATAATCCCATTTATTTATTTTTTCTTTTGTTACCTGTGGTTTGGGGGTCTTATTTATAAACTCTTTGCCCATTTCTACTTCCTGAAGTGTTTCCCCCATTTTTTCCTTTAGGAGTTTTATAATTTCAGGTCTTATATTTAAGTCTTTAATTCATTTTGAATTGATTTTGGTATATGGGGAGAGAAACAGGTTGAATTTCATTCTTCTGCATATGGATTTCCAATTTTTCCAGCACCACTGAAGAGGCAATCTTTTCCCCAATGGATGTTCTTGTTGCCTTTGTCAAAGATCAGGTGGCTGTAAGTATGTGGATTGATTTCTAGATTCTCTATTCTGTTCCATTGTTCTGACTGTCTGTTTTTATGCCAGTACCATGCTGCTTTGGTTACTATAGCTTTGTAGTATAATTTGAAGCAGGTAGTGATATGCCTCTGGCCTTATTTTTTTTTTGCTCAGGATTGCTTTGGCTATTCACAGTCTTTTGTTATTCCATATGAATGTTAGGATTATTTTTTCTATTTCTTTGAAGAATGTCATTGGTACTGTGATGGGGATTGAATTGAATCTGTAGATTGCTTTGGTCAGAATGGACATTTTCACAATATTGATTCTTCCAATCCAGGAGCATGGAAAGTCTTTCCACCTTTTTGTGTCCTCTTTAATTTCTTTCAGCAGTGATTTGCAGTTCTCATTGTAGAGATATTTCACCTCCTTGGTTAAATCGATTCCTAGGTTTTAATTTTTTTGGTGACTATTGTAAATGGGCTTAATTTCTTGATTTCTTTTTCTGCTAGTTCATTGTTGGAGAATAAAACTCTGATTTTGGGGTGTTGATTTTGTATCCTGCAACATTACTGAAAGAATGTTTTTTTTTTTTTTTTTTCATGACTGGCAACGGATCGCAACCCTCAGTGTCGCGCCTGTACCGGACCGGGACCGGCAATGGGATCGCAACCCTCGGTGTTGCGCCCGCACCTCGCTCAGCCAGTGAGCGGCCGGTCTGTATGTGGGATCCGAACCCTCGGCGGGAGCGCCGCCGCGCTCCCAAGCGGCGCACTGTAGCAGTGTGCCACCGGGCCGGCCCTATTACTGAAATTTTTAATCAGCTGTAAGACTTTTTGGTAGAGTCTAAGTTATTCTATATATAGGATCATGTCATCTGCAAACAGGGATGGTTTAACTTCATCTTTTCCAATCTGGGTGCCCTTTATTTCTTTCTCTTGCTTGATTGCTGTGGCTAGAACTTTCAATATTATGTTAAATATGAGTGGTGATGGTGTGCATCATTATCTTGTTCTTGTTCTTAAGGCAAAAACTTTCAGCTTTCCTGCAGTCAGAATGATATTGGTGGTGGGTTTGTCACATATGACTTTTATTGTGTTCAGATACTTTTCCTTCTATACCTAATTTGCTAAGAGCCTTTATTCTGAAAGGATGTTGAAATTGTTGAGTGCTTTTTCTGCATCTGTTGAGACAATCATATGTTTTTTTCCCTTGAATTTGTTGATATGTTGTATCACATTTATTGACTTTGGTTTTGGTATTAGGGTGATGCTGGCCTTATAGAATGAGTTTGGGAGAATGGCCTCCTCTTCAACTTTTTGGAATTGTTTGAAGGGAATTGTTATTAATTCTTCTTTAAAAGTTTGGTAAATTCACCATAAAGCCGTTCGGTCCTGGGCTTTTCTTTGTTGGGAGACTGCTGATTACTGCTTCAATCTTATTGCTTGGTTATTGGTCTATTTAGGTTTTCTGTTTCTTCCTGATTCAGTCTTGGTAGTTTGTATGTATCCAGAAATTTATCTGTTTCCTCCACATTTTCAAATTTGTTGGTACATAGTTATTTGTAATAGTCTCTGAGGATTTATTGCTTCAGTTGTAATATCTGCTTTTTCATTTCCGATTTTTATTTGGGTGTTCTCTCTTCTTTTTCTTGTTAACCTAGCTAATGGCTTGTCTATTTTGTTTGTCTTCTCAAAAAACCACGTTTTTGTTTCATCGATCTTTTGTATCATTGATATGGTTCTCTATGCCATTTAATTCTGCTCTGTTCTTTATTTTATTTTATTTTTTTTGTCTACTAACTTTGGGATTGGATTGTTCTTGTTTTTCTCATTCTTTGAGGTGTAGCTTTAAGTTGTTTATTTGAAATCTTTTTTTTTTTTGATGTAAGCTTTAATTGAAATAAACTTCCCTCTTTGTACCCCACACATTTTGATATGATGTATCTTTATTTTCATTGGTTTCAAGAAATTCTTTGATTTCCTGTTAACATCTACTTGGATCCATAGGTCATTAGGGAGCCTGTTGTTTAATTTTCATGTACTTCTAGTGTTCTGAATTTCTCTTGTTATTAATTTATAGTATTAATCTATTATGGTCTGAAAAGATAGTTGCAATGATTTCAATTTTTTAAAAAATTTGTTGAGACTTGATTTGTGACCTAACACATAGTTTATCCTGGAGAATGTTCCAGGTGCTGATGAGAAAAATGTATATTCTGTAGTTGTTGAATGAAATATTCTGTAGATATCTTCCACGTCCAACTTGTCTAATGTGTAGTTTAAATCCTGTGTTTCTCTGTTGATTTGTTGTCTGGATGATGTGTCCAATGCTGACAGAGGTGTGTTCAGGTACCTCACTATTATTTTATTGAGTTCTATCTCTATCTTTAGGTCTAATAGTGTTTGACTTATATATTGGGTGCTTTTGTTGGGTGCATATATATTTATAATTGTTATGTCTTCTTGCTGGATAGATCTCTTTATTATTACATAGTAGCCTTCTTTGTCTCTTTTTATGATTTTTGGTTTAAAGTCTTTTTTAACAATGTAAGAATAGCTACTCCTCATCCTTTTTGGTTTTCATTTGCATAGTATATCTTTTTCTATCTCTGCACCATTTGTCTGTGTTTGTCTTTACAAGTGAACTGAGTCTCTTGAAGATGGCATATAGTTGGGCCTAGCTTTTTAATCTAATCCATCAATCTGCGTCTTTATAGTGGGGAATTTAATCCGTTTACATTTAGGGTTGTTATTGAGAGTTATTGTCTTACTCCTGCCACTTTATCATTTTTTGTCAGATGTTGTATATATCTTTTGTCTCTTTCTTCCTCTTTTATTATTCATCTTCAATGTTTGTTGGTTTTTTTTTTGAGGTGGTAAAATTTAGTTTCTTTTCTCTTTCTCATTTGCATTTGTGTTTTACCAGTGTGTTTTGTTCTTTCTTGTGTATTTGTGGTGGTGATTGTTGTTTTTGCATTCTAGATGCAGGACTCCATTGAGAATTTCTTGCAGGGCTGGTTGGGTGGTGATGAACTCCCACAGTTTTTGTTTGTCTGGGAAATACACTGCTTCACCCTCATTTGTGAAGAATAACCTTGTTGGGTATAGTATTGTTTGGCTGGCAGTTTGTTTCTTTTAGTATTTTGAATATAATATCCCATTTTCTTCCCACCTGTACAGTTTCAGTTGAGTAGTCTGCTGTTAGTCTGAAGGGGGCTCTCTTATAAGTTAATTGATGCTTTTCTTTTGCTGCTTTTAAGATTCTCTCTTTGTCTTTGAGCTTTGCCAGTTGACTAAAATGTGTCCTCGAGTGGATCTTTTTGGATTGAATCCATTTGGGGATCTTTGAGCCTCCTGGCTCTGAAGGTCTGTGTCTCTCCCTATACCTGGGAAGTTTTCCATTATTATTTCATTGAATAGATTTTCAATGCCTTTATCTTTTTCCTCCCCTTCTGCATCTCCCATGATTTGGAAGTTTGTGTGCTTAAGGCTGTCTGCTATGTCTCTTAGACTCTCTTCATTTTTTAAAATTCTTTTTTTCCTTTTTTTTGCCCACCTGGTTTATGTCATAAAGACCATTTTTGAGATCAGAAATTCTTTATTCTGCTTGTTCTAATCTGCTGATTAGGCTCTTGGTTGTGGTTTTTATTTCATTGAATGACTCCTTCAGTTCCAGGAGTTCTGCTATATTCTTTTTTAAGGTATTGATATCTTTGTAAGTATCTTCCTTCATATCCTGGATATATTTTCTAATTTCATTGTGTTGTCTGAGTTTTCTCTTGTCTCACTGAGTTTTCTTAAGATCATTCCTCAGGATTTCTTTTCAATCATTTAAAGCATCTCTTGTTTTGTAGGTTTTGGTACTAGAGAATGATTATATTCCTTTGGTGGTGTTATATATTCTTATTTTTTAATATTTCTAGTATCTTTTCATTGATTTTTGGTCATCTTTTGGGTCAGTCGCTTCTTCTATTACTCTGGAGTGGACTTTGAGGAGAAAGACTTCTTCCTCTTTTTCCATGCTCTTCTGGTGACCTTCCTTGTATCAATGCAGTCATATATGTAGGTCACCTGCATGGTGGTCGTGGATGCTACTATGACAGCAAGCCATCCTTACAGCAGTAGAAGATGTGTTGATGGCTGTTGTGGTCTACCTTTTTGGAAGTGGTGTAAGACCTGCCAGCTGTGTTGGCATTCACTCCCAGTTAGAGTGATTTGACATCTGATCTTTGCAACTGTAGGATAATAAACTTATGTTTTTTTTTTTTTTCCTTTTTGTCTTTTTTTACTGACCGGTAATGGGATAGCAACCCTCGGTGTCGCGCCCATACCGGGGACTGGCAACGGGATCACAACCCTCAGTGTTGCGCCCGCACCGCGCTCAGCCAGTGAGCGGGAACCAGTCTCCACATGGGAACCGAACCCTCAGCGGGAGTGCTGCCATGCTCCCAAGTGGGAGCGGCCCAAACTTATGTTGTTTTAAGCAACTAAGTTTGTGGTAATTTGTTACAGCAGCAATGCAAAAGTAATATAGGATATGAATCAACTATCTTCTCTTTTTGAAGCTCTTCACCTCCACCCAAGCTGACTCGGGTGCTTGGTTCCCATAGCTCTTTTTCTATTCAGCTGTCATCAGTTTGTTCACAGCATTGTAACTATTTATTTGTCTGTGAGATGCTTGAGGACATAGATTTTTACCTTATTTATCTTTCCATTATCTGTACAAATAACAGTGATCAGCAAGTAGTAGGTGTTCAATAAAAGATGAGGACCTGTCCACTGTTTTTTGATATACATCAGTTTCCACTGAACAGAAAGTATGAAAGTATATTATCACATTTTATTGAAGTATAATGTGTATACAGAAAAGTGCACAAAGCATAAACATGCAGCTTGATGGATTTTCATGAAGTGAACACATCTGTGTAACCAGCACTCAAATCAGGGAACAGACATTATGGACATCCCACAAGCCCCTCTTGTGCAACCTCCCTCTTAAAGAAATCTTAACTTCTCACACCAGCAATTATGTACAAACAAAGAATACTTTTCAGTAAGAATTAGGAATTCTGAATTTTGAAATGAATCTCCCCTTTGATTGGGTAAGAATGATTAATAGGAATGTGTAGGTGAATTAGTCTGTTTTTGTGTTCCTTATATCAGAATACCTGGTACTGGGTAATGTATAAAGAACAGAAGTTTATTTGGCTTACGATTCTAGGACAGCTGCATCTGGCATGGGCCTCAGACTGCTCTTACTCATGGAGGTAAGTGGCAGGCAGCCAGCAGGTACTAGCAGATCATATGGTGAGAGGACGCACACGCGTGTGCAAGAGAGAGAGAGAGAGAGAGAGAGGAGGTTTCAGGCACTTTTTAAACAACCAGCTCTTGCAAGAACTAATAAAGTGAGAACCCTCAGTTCATCTCAGTGTATGAGTCCAGGCACTTTCCTCCTAATCTGTTATTGCATGGATACCAGAAAATGGGTGAGAATATCTGTCTACTTGATCAGGATAATGAAATTACTGAAGACTTTCCTTACAAAAGTATGTACTTCCTGAAAGGGTCTTAGAGATCATCAATTTAACTCTAATGTTGTAAGTTTCTCCTCAATTTACATGATAGTATTTCTATACTATTATAAGCTTTGAGAACTAGAGGATTAACTCTGGGACTCCTTGGCTTGCAGACAGACTTCCTCTCTTGTGTCCTCACATGGCCTTTCTTTCTGTACATGTGCGTTCCTGATGTCTCTTTCTACCAGACATACTGGATTAGGGCCCCACCCCTATGACCTCATTTTGACCTTAATTACTTCTTTCAAGGTCGTATCTCCAAATATAGTCACACTGGGTATTACAGCTTCAACACATGAGTTTTGGGGGACATAATTTACTCATAACAGATATCAAGGGATAATCTTTTAGAGTGCATTATATTTAAAGATTATGATATGGCTAAGAAATAAAGAGGTAAGTCAGCATACTGCAGTGGTCTTATTGTCAGATTCAGCAGTAAGAGTCTGACATTTAATACCTAACTCTATTATTATTACTGACTCCAACCATGTTGGGCCCAGTTGACAGACAGCATTTATTTTTCTCATTTCTCATCTCTAGAATGTAAGGGCTTTATATCTCTCTAGACAAATCACATAAAAGAACACAGTACAAAATTGGGCACCTTGAAGGAAAAAGAAGACCGTATAAGGTGTAAGAGCATTTTAATACTTCCTGATATCATTAGAACATTCTTCTCTAACCTCAGGTGGGGATTGGAAGCGGAGAACATCAAAAGAAAAATAATCAAGCAGGTATACTGTCATTGCCAACTGGTTTATCTCTGTTGTCAAAGCTTCACTCTGACAGAACAATGATTTGAGCTGTTAATAATTGCCACTGAATGCGTTTAGGACAGATCTTCCGGGCTGTATCAGGCCTAGTAAATGCTTCTGAGTAAGTATGTCCTATGTAGGTGGCAAACTTGGTGTCTGACTTTGTCATGGAAAATTTGGAAATTATATGCTTTTATGAAAGATAATTACTTAAGATTTTGAGGTGAGGAAAAATAGAATTATTTTTAAACTGAAAAGTGAAAAAATTGGCCTAACCTAAAGAACATATGGACGAACACATGTCTGGATTGCATACTGCTAAAAAGAAAAAAAAATCTTCTCCAGTCTCAGTTTTTTCCCCCCACCACTGTTATGCCAATTCTAGTTCCAAATATGTAAATCTCACCATGACAGTATCTGAGAGGGTGGTTGGTTGTTCAACCAAAATCACACCAAAGATTTCTTATCATTGCCAACCTGACTTCCTCCGTTTCTGGATCTCTCCTTGCAAGCCAATTCATAGCTGCTGGTTGCATGAAATGATGGCAGTGAAGATAGAGATGAAAATAGGTGTGTGCACGTATGTGTTTGCACATGGACACACATGTGGGAGTGTATGTATGTGTGCGTACACTCACGTGTATGAGCATGTATGTGTGTGTGAGTGGTATTGGGATTTGTTCAGTTTGGAAGAAAACATGAAAAGAGTTAAACAAGATTTTTGAAAGCATCAAATGAACATTTGATTAGGTACTCAGCGGACAGTGGACTGGATTTAAGAACGTTGTGTGCTGAAATAGGAAAAGCATGGTCTTAGGAGACTGTGAGCAGACCTGGATTCCAGTCCCAGTTCTGCTGCAGACCAATGGGATGACTTTGGGGAAACTGGGTAACTTCTTTAGTGATCTCATTGTTTTTACTATGAAGGTGTATTTCTTTTTTATGATTTTAAAAAATTTGACAGATAACGCAGTATGTATTCACCATGTACAACATGACATTTCAAGGTATATAAACATCATAGAACAGTTAATTCCAGCTAGTTAACAAATGCACTGCCTCCTATAGTTATCAGTTTTGTGGTGAGAGCACTCAACATCCATTCTCTTTGCATTTTTCAAGAATACAATAAATTGTCATTAACTATAGTCATTTTGCTGTACTATAGATCTATTGAATTTATTCCTCCTATCTAACTGTAGTTACGTATCCTTTGAACAACCTTTCCCTACCTGCCCCCACACCCCTCTCCCCATCAGCCTTGGTAACTACCTTTATACTCTTTACTTCTGTGAGATCAATTTTTTTAGATTCCACATATAAGAGAGATCATGCAGTATTTGTCTTTCTGTGTCTGGTTTGTTTCACTTAGCATGATGTCCTCCAGGTTCATCCATGTTGTCACAAATGACAGGGTTTAATTCCTTTTAGTGGCTGAATAGTATTCCATTGTATTCCTAGATATTCCTGGATTAGATAAAAGTACCTGAGATATCATAATAAAGGAAATTAAAGTGAAAACCAGATACCTAATAAGGAAATGAAACAGAAACTTTTTGTAAGTAGCATTATGATTTTGATTACATCAGACTCCATTCAGAATTTTGTATATAATCTATTCTGAATTTTGACATATATTTTTATAAGAGACAAAGGATAAGTGTTGTTCATTACTCAAAAGATCATAACAAATAGTGCTACATGTAATTATTACAAACATATAATTAAACATATAATTAAAATAAACATATAATACATATCAGAATCTTGATATTTATTTTTTGTCTCTATGACTCCATACATCAGCCCTAAAGTGAAGATGTTGTTTTTTGTATTTTACATATAAGTGAATGGAAGCTCAGAGATATTAAGTTCAAGATCACATACATAATACATTGTGACGTCTGTATTTAAACTGTCTGGATACTCTGACCCCAAAGTTTAATTTTCTTTTCATCACACCAGGCCTCTTCCTCTGATACATATTATGGTTGAGAGGACAGTCATTTTACATATTCTTCTTGCTCTTAAAGGAAAGGCCTTGGCCAATAATCCTTTAATTTTTTTCTTTTCTCTCACTGCAAGTCATATCTAAAATCAATGTCAGGTTAGAATGCACAACTCAGGAGGAAGGCCCCTACCTCGGGAGATGCAATACCATATCGTGGGATTCTCAGTATCTCTTTCTGATTCCTGCAATGACTGACCCAAAGATTGGTGAGTTCCGAAATTCAGACCAAAGGAAAATTGTCAGAAAAATCTGTTGCTCTGGAAGGTGCCTAGTGCAGATAGGTGGTAAATCAACTGAGTGAGAAATACCTTTTCCTAGGCTGCTCTCCTATGGGTATCTTTCCACTTCTGTTCAGATTCAGAGGGTAAGGATTACGCTGAAAATCCACCACCAAAATGTTTGTCAGAAGAAATCTGGCCCACTCAGAAAATGCCATGCTCTTTTAAAGAAAGAAAGATTGCCCAGTACTTGCTTGGCACCCCCGGGTTAACTCTTAAAGGATGCTCTCTGGGAGAAATAATGATTCCTGAGAAGAAGCAAAATAGCTGAGACAAATCCATTCAGCTGAGTCTTTGTGGCAGTCAGTCAGACAGTGTACATTTTTTACTAGGATGTTTTAAAACTAGCTTTTCCCCATACTATGACATCCGATTATTCCTGTAAGTAGGCCTTATGTTGCCATCATTTGTTCTGACTTCACTGATTACTTAGATTATGTATATTGATCTCTGTATAACCCAAACTAGGTAAGCGTATGTTCCTTGGTCTTTGTGTTTGGTTCTTTGTCCATATTTAACTGTAAGCAAAGGCAGGGGCCATGGCTTTACTTTCTGAACTTTCTGTGATATCAAGGGCTCAGAAGACTGGAACACAAGGCTGGCTTTTCCATTGTTGATATATGACCCTGGGCAAGACACTTAACCTCTTTCGATCTCAGTTTTCTCATCTTTAAAATGAAAATAATAACTGTTTTTCCTGTTTATTATGTGGAACTCTTGGAATGAGAGGTGTTTGAGGCTTATAGACACACACGGTCTCCTCCTTGACCCTGATGGCCTGTTATGCAGGCTTCACTGCAATGAGGAAAGACCACGCCAGCCATATCTT
>NW_007726507.1:680326-681991 GCF_000696425.1 Galeopterus variegatus
GATCCAGGTATCAAGAATAGATTTGACTATGTATTTTTACAAAAATGTTTTGATGTCCCAGGGAAACAATTTTAATCCCTTAGTTAAATTTCTACTGTAGTGGCTGTATCTGCATAGAATGTAAACAAACCTAACTGGTAATTTTGCTTATGTTTGTAGTGTACACCAGAGGTCAGCAAAGTATAGACCATGGGTCAGATTTGGTCTACCAGCTGTTTTTGTGAAAAAAGTTTTATTGGAAGACATCTCATGCTCATTTGTTTATGATTGTTTATGACTGTTTTCATACTAAAGTAACAGAGTTGAAACATACTAGAAACTGTATGGTTCTTAAAGCCTAAAATATTCACTATGTGACCCTTTATAGACAAAGTTGATGACCCCTGATACAGACCAATCCCAGTTAGAATGAACCCATCTATGTCTCTCTCTGTAATGTAAGGGCACTTGATTTATATATATCCTAATGCTTGGACTTCTAAATTTCTAAGAACAGGACTGGCTTCATGGGCACTTGGCTTTATGCTTTACCGTTGCCATCTTAAAATAATAATTTTTGAAAAAGGGCTCTGCAATTTTATTTTACAACAGGTCCCACATGTTATGTAGCTGGCCCTGTCCAAAGACATATTTTTGCAACATTTAGAGATATTTTCTTTAATCAAAATATGAAGGTAAAATAAATTAGTATCCTTAAAATTACAGACTTAGGGAATAAAAATACAGAATGCCCAACTAAATGTGAATTTCAAATAAACACAAATAATTTTTTAACATAAGTATGTCCCAAATATTGCATGTATTTTGTCTGGTAACTCTACTTCTACACAACCGATAAAAGCTGTTTAGGGGTAAATAATAGAAATATGCATCTAANCTCTACTTCTACACAACCGATAAAAGCTGTTTAGGGGTAAATAATAGAAATATGCATCTAAAACATGTATAGAGCAATTATAGGACATACCATAGAAGTCATTTCAATAACCAGGATAATTCAATAGACTATTACAAATCCTCTCCTTGAATTTTGACTTCCTTGTTAGAGTTAGTTTTGCTGAAGATAATAAAATGTATCAATTCATATTTTCTTACTTAAAGTTCCAGTGGAGCTAAAATTGTAGTATTCCTCTAGTATGACTTTTCTAGTTATCTCAGGTCTAGATTTTTAGACCACTTTTCACAGAGCTGTTAAACTGCCATTCCTATGTGAGCAGATAAAAAAGGTCATTAATAAAACAGAAAGCAGACTGAGCAAGTATTTAAGAGTGCAAAGATTTTATAATTGCCAATAAAACTAGGTGATAAAAATTTTGACTAGATGTTGTCATATATTACTTTGAGACTAAAAGCACTGAAGTAATATTTTTCTGAAACTTAAATTGCATAAAAATAAAGTGAATAAATCAAGGGTGGTTTTAAAGAAATAATTTATAAATTAGTTCAAAACTAAGGAAATAAATAAAGTGAACTTGTGCAACCATGATTTCCGCAGTACAGAGGTAACATTAATTTTGATGTATTTAGGTAAGTGTTAGGCTGATGAAGATACAGATCAATAATTCCAACAATTTATCCTCATGGTTTCTCACATGCAAACAGAATATTCACAAAAATATTTTTCTGAGATAAAATTAGTACAGTCTACTTTTTTTCTTTTTTTTT
>NW_007726507.1:683101-685434 GCF_000696425.1 Galeopterus variegatus
CACAGTACTCAATGGAAAATATATTTTGTAATCAACAAAATTGTATAAATTTAGTTTTTCTGTAATCACTTAAATATAAAAACTGGGAAGTGCTTTTTTCTAAACCATGACTAATTATTTTCAGTTCTGACAGTTCAGAAGTATTCTATAAATATGTCATTTTAATTTGAATTTGAAAAGTATATTCTGCATGTAATTTTTCATAAAATAAAGTTATAAATAGTTGCATTTCTTATCTTACAGAGTACAAAATAAGAGAGTTCCTACACATTTAATATTTCTAATCATGCTCACAATTAAAAGCCAGTTGTTTTCCTGCATTTTTAGTGAACCATAAAGACTGTTAATTTCCTTCATAACACAGATTACATCAGTTTATCCCACTACAGCTTTTAGACAGAGAAAGATATTAGAGAGTCTGGATTTCTGTAGGATTGTAATAATTAATTACAACTTAATATTAATTTGATTAATAATTAAATAATTCCTGTAGGATTATTTCCATATGATTGAAATTTGATAAACATTTATTAATGTAATAGGGCTTCCTTTTTCAGGTGCAGGCGTAATGTAGATTCATCTTAATGACCCCACACATGTACTGCTGCCATATGATCTTCTTGTTATGGTTACTTTATTATTTTATAATAACCAAATTTCAAGTCATTGAAAACATTTTGATGGTGTATAATTGATGTATTGGGGAGTGTGGGCAGTAAGATACTTTAATGATACCTGACTGTTGTATTTGAGAGCATGGAGTGTGAAGAAATCACACCTCACATGGATCCTAGAATGTGACTTTACTCTTCCTGTTGGGATTAAATTAGAATCTTCACATTTAAACTTGCCAAATGTTCAATAGGGTGTTGAAAGGCAACCTTTAGTTGCTTTATAAACTCAGAATGGAGGCTGAAAATTTCAACATGTGAAATTTTGTTTAAATTTTTGATTCTTGCTTTCTCTCACAGAGAGTAAATTTAGAGACCTTGTAGAACTATAATTAAATGTTGCTATGTTTTTAACTATGCATAGTCTTACTACTTAGTGAAATTAGTATAGTTGAAATATGGACTTAAACTATATTCTATAGCCTTGTTGCTCATGAAAGACTTACACCAAGACATAAAGCTGGGTTTACAGAAACCATACCTTTCTTGGGAGTCCGTTTTCATTTCTTCAACAAATATTTAGTGAATGCCTACCATGTGCCTAGTATTGTGTAGGGTGTGGAGGATACAAACATGAATAAGAGATATTCCCTTCTTCAAGACGTTTGTTGTACAGTGGGTAACAGACATTTATAATGGTAAGGTAAAAAGGAATGCCTAAGGAATCTTGGGATCACCCTGAAGTGGTAGTTCCCAGTCTACATCTAGCAGGAGGGATCTGACAAGGCTTCTAAGATGAATTTATATCTTAACTGAGTCTTAAAATGTAAAAACAAGTTAAAAAGTGGAAGTATATGGGAGAAAGATTTCAAGTAGAGGAAATTACATGAGGAAAGGGGAAGGAAGAAAGACCATGATTTTATGGGATACTCTATTTACTGTACTTTCTATGTTCTTAATTCTCTAGCATCTGGGGCCTTGATCCTCAGGAGACAGCTCCTCCCAGGGCTAGCTAATTTCCAGAGATAGCAAAAGACACCCCTGTGAGTACACTTTTCATGTACAAACCAACAAATCCAGAGCCCATGCTCCCAGCCATTTAATTTATCAAACTCTTACACAGTAAGGCAACATTCTCCCTGCCCTGAATCACCCCAGGACCAGGTACTGGATAACTAGGGACAGTCCCTATAGCCCAGAGCCCTACAAAATGATTCAAACTATCTAATCATAAGCTTAGTCAGCATACATACCCTGCCTGACCATTCCCTCCAAATAAAATGCCAATAAAGGCTCTGGGCCATGCTCTCGGTCTCTCACCTTCTTCGCGGGTCCCTGTCCACATGGCCCTGCAGGGCATGTTGTGCCTCTTGTTTCTCGGATTTGTGAGTATGAACTTCTTCCTTCATCGCAATCATTTGTGCATCTTTCATACTTGATTAAAACAGACCTGGGTGCATTTTTAGAACAGACACCAAACATAATTTTGTATTATTAAAACAACATATGAGGTAAGGGTGGGAAAGAGAGGCAGGCAGGAGTCAGGTCATGCAGGACAGAGAAACTTGATCTTTTAGTAGGCAGACCCATATCCGTATTGTTTTATGCTCTGTTTTTGTTCCTGTTTGAGTAATGCCATCCTTTGAGAACCTCTGAAGATTTTTAGTTTGGCCATACATAATCCCCAAGGCTGGTCTAAATGTCTTTTAGGACAGACCCTAT
>NW_007726507.1:686681-687963 GCF_000696425.1 Galeopterus variegatus
GGCCAAGTGTATGAGCATATGCCGAAGGCCAGAAATCCCTATGTAATGAAAAATATTTTAACTTTAAAAAAATGAAATTCCATATTTGATTTGTATGATACAAGGATCACTTGCATTACCTTATATGCTGTCATAATCGAAAGGTTTTTCTTGATCTATTCTTAGAGAACTCTGTGAGACATCTATATCTGTATTCTTTCTAATGTATATGTATATGTATGTCTGTGTCCATGTCTGTATCTATATCATCTATATTTATACTTGTATGTCTACCAGGGAATATATCCTTGGAAACATTTACAGAGAATATATAGGAGAGAAACTTAAAAATAAAGCTTATGTCAGTGAGTACCAAGAATATACTACCTTCTGGAAATACCCCCTACTAATTTTAAATATGACTAGGTAAATAATTTGTATTAAATTTTATTAATAACTGTTAAGCATAAACTTTTAAAAACAGGAATAAATGATATATTCACTCTCTCCTGTTGCTTTATTGATAAAACGTGGAAAATATTCTGGGGACCCCCCCGGACCGTCACCTGGTTTGGCGATTCAATAGGAGGACTCACAGCCATGGTTTATTGCAGTGAAAGGATACAGAGCGAATTAGTAAAAGGAGAAGGCCCACGGGGTGAAACTTGAAGGAAACCAGACATGGCTTCTGAGTCCTCTCCTGATAGAGTCACACAGGACGTGTCTAACTCCTCCAGCAACAAGGTGTGATGATGTGTCTACCAGGGCCGCTCACTACAGACTCAGCACCCAAGGTATTTATTGGGGGCTAGTCATGTAGGCACCCTTTACTTGGCAAGTACCAAAATTTGAGACTCTCAAAAGGAAAGCAAGTATGCAGCATAAACACACATTGTTTATACAAACAGTTTCAGCTCTCTTATCAGTTCTGGCAATGGTGGGCTGGACGCCCTCACCAAATCCAGGTTCCTGTGCTCTAGTACAAGGCCAAACTTTCAAGCAGACCTTCCTAGGGGTAGCAGTCTCAGGCCTGCTATTAACTCTTTTTTGCACAGAAAGCAAATATATTGAACTATTTAAATTCTTGCATGGATACTAAAACTATGTTTTTCCCGTAGGATATTAATGTACTTTAGCAGTTGAATTTACACACTAATTGGGAGCAGTTAACTTCTAGGTTTCTTTAGGCCAACTAAACATTTGCTGTCTATAAATTTTATATTACTGCAAAATAAATGAGATTTAATTTTTATTGCAGTAGAGAATTGAATTTAAGGTGTTATTTCTGTAAGTGGATAATAAC
>NW_007726507.1:689118-690850 GCF_000696425.1 Galeopterus variegatus
AAAAACACAAACTAAAGTATACCCAATCTTATGCAGTGATTATGTTCTCCTAAATTAAGGGGGCACAGAAAGGGAAGAAATGAATATGTCTGAAATTTAAATCAATAGTATTGGTATTGGATAATTGGTATCTAATCTTCAAGTGCTCTGCCTTCTTCAATTCATTCTTCATAGTGATCCAGAGTGATCATTTTAAAGCACTGGGGAAGGGGGGTGACCTTGGGCAGGGAAACTCCTTTTAGCAGAGGGCCATTCCTGGGAAAAGGCTCAGCCATGCTGTCAGCGGGCAAAACTCCCAGCAGCTGGAACAGTGAGTGCCTCAGTCCCGACGGGGAGATCTGGGCGTCATACCATAGTATCTTCTATAAGTGCGGAACACACCTGTTTTATTATCTATGAATATTCTTGGTTACTGCAATTTTTACACTGCCTTGTTGGCTGCATAAGATAAATTAGCAGAGTAGCCATTCAATGTGACTTTTCCCTCCCACAGTTTTGAATTACTCCCATCCAGCTACTGACCTGTAACAGCTAGTGGCAGCTGGATGACATTTTCTTGAGTCAGTTGCTCAGAATTTACACCTCTACACTCCTCCTGTTTAGTTTGATCCCAACCTGTTATCACTTCTCGATTTTGCTTCTTTAGCTTCAAGCTAGATTTTCTACATTTCTAGATTTCTTGGGAGTTTGGACCCTGACTGTCCCAAACGACTGGCATTTCCCAGTCCCCTTCTACTCAGTAGACTGTGGGCTAGGTCAGTGGGTTAGCCTAAGTCAGCTTTCAAGTTGGGGAAAGGGAGAACTTCCCCAAATATGTTCATTGGAGAGGAAAATAATATGGAAAATAAAAATGATAATCCTCTGGTATACTCAAAGTCTTCCTTCAAAAACTTCTTATGCTGTCAGACAATTAAGACTCAACTGAATCTACTTTAAAGATTATAGGTAGGGGAGCAAGATGGCGACGGGTCTGGAGTGAGCNGAGAATAATACCATCTATATGTCTTTTCAAATTGTTTTTATAGTCTGCAAAGTAGATTATTTATACTTTTGTTACCCCAGGAGAATAAATACATTGGGAGCAGTGTGAGAGAGCCCCTTCTTATTTCTGGTGCATTGGGAGCTCTATGTTACCATTACCAGCAAGACAAATTATGACATTATTATTGGACATAAAACCATGGTTTTTCAAAAATTGGGGAAAGCAATCCATCAAATCCAATGAAAATACCAAGTGAAGCCAGGTAAATTGGATTCGCAATGCCTCGGGAGTATACATTTCTCATATGTAGGACCTATAATCATTTCAAATGATATTGGTGAATGTTCAGGGACAGCTACGTCATATTCTTCAGGAATTCATTCTCACTGTGGAAATGGCCTACAGACCCACTTGTAATATAGAACATAGAATTCTTCTGTATATTGTCCTAACATGGAATAGAAATTAAATTGCAGGCACATCTCTTATTTCTAATTTTCTGAAAAAATTTTCAGTTTTTGAAATTCTTGAGGAGATATTAAAGTAATGACTTCCTCCTAGAATGTTACATTGTTGGTAAGCTCATTTTTAAACTGATTAAAATAATATGCAATTCAAAGTGTTGAGCTAAAATCTCTTACAGGAAAAATATATGTGAGGTTTGATGCTCTTTACCATGCTAGCTTATGTCCTATAAAGGAATTTCGAAATACCTTAAAACGCTGGTGTAATATGCCATGAAATTGGCCA
>NW_007726508.1:0-6045 GCF_000696425.1 Galeopterus variegatus
AAAATGCCCTTACTATCCAAGGTGATCTACAGATTCAATGCAATCCCTACCAAAATCACAATGGCATTCCTTAAAAAATAGAAAAAAAATTCTAAAATTTATATGGAATCACGCAAGACTTCAAATAGCCAAAGCAATCTTCAGCTAGAAGAACAAAGCTGGAAGCATCACACAACCTGATTTCAAAATATATTACAAAGCTGTAGTAATCAAAACAGTATGGTACTATTATAAAACAGACACATAGACCAACAGAACAGAATACAGAACCAGGAATAAATCCATTAATCTGCATTCAAACGATCTTCAACAAGTTTTCCAAGAACATGTGATAGGGAAAGGACATTCTCTTTGATAAGTGGTGCTGGGAAAACTGGATATCCACAAGCAGGAGAATAAAATTGGACCTTTATCTCACATCATATGCTTTGAGAATTAAAAAAGAGAAGAGTTTCATGAATGCTTGTGTTCTGTCCGCTGAGACATGGACTCACTCACACACTTCTGTTACCAAAGGAAAGAAGGTTGAGCAGTTCATTTGATGTTCAAATAGGACACGAGTTACAACTCAAAAGTAGTGAAAAAAAAAGCCCACTAAAAAGTGGATAAAAAACTTGAATAGACATTTCTCCAAAGAAGATACACCAATGGCCAATAAGAGCATGTAAAGATGTTCAACGTCACAAGTCATTAGGGAAATGCAACTCGAAACCACAATGAGATGCCCCTTCACCCCCGTTAGGTGGCTACCATAAAAACAGCAATAAACAAACAGAAACGAACAAGTGTTGGTGAGGGATGGGAGGTCTGGGAACCTCGCAGACTGCTGGTGGGAACGTAAGACAGTGCAGCTGCTGTGATACACAGTACAGAGTTTCCTCCAGAACTCAAACATAGGATCACCATATGACCCAGAAGTTCCAATTGTGGGTATGAACCCAAAACAAATGACAGCAGGGTCTTGAACAGCTATTTGTACCTCCATGCTCACAGCAGCACTGGTCACAGTAGTCAGAAGGTGGAAGCGACCCAAGTGTCCCTTGACAGATGGGTAGATAAATAAAATGTGGTACATCCACACAATGGAATATCATTCAGCCTTGAAAAGGAAGGAAACTCTGACACGTGCTACGACATGGCTGAATTCTGAGGACATCACGCCGAGTGAGATAAGCCAGTCACAGAAGACAAATACCGTATGGTTCCACTTATGTGAGGCACTTAGTCACATTCAGAGACAGCAGTGGAATGGTGGTTTCCAGGGGCTGGAGGGAGGAAGGAATGGGGGGTTAGTTTTAAATGGGTACAGAAGTTCAGGGAGAAACTCTGGAAGTTTCTCCTGCAGTTTCCTCAAATGCAGGGACCATGTCATCTTCATCTTTGCTGCAGCACCCAGTATCTGTTGCTGGCTTGAACTAGTCTCAAGGAAGGAAGCATGTTTCAGCAAGAGATGACAAAGTTCTGTGTGCATACACACAGAGACACGCACGTGTGAGCACACATAGACTGAGAGAGAGAAGCCTCTGACGCAGCACTGAGAGTGGGTGGGGATGGTGGGCAGGCTTGTGGGCATAGAGCCTGGACACCTGTTCAGAGGTTGTTGAATAGTCTTGGCAAGAGCTGAGAGGGCCTAGACTCAGCCCACTGACCACCTGCATCCCCGGCTCCCGTGGCAGGGCCAGGCAGTGGTGACAAGTGGTCCAGAGGTGGGCGCCTCGGTCAGGCCACCTACTCGCAGCTCCAGCAGTCATGAACTGTGTGGCCTGGGCAAGTCATCTCCCCTTCTGTGCCTTGCATTCAGATGACACTAGTACTACCCAGGGTTGTGGTGAGGGCTGAGAGAACAGCAAGCCTCGTAAAGTGTCGAGCCCAGTGCGTGGCGTCCTAGTCACAGCTCAGTAGCTGCATGTGACCCACTTGCCTGCAAGGGGAGCCTGTTCCCATCACTGTGAGGGCCCCACCCGCAGCCCCCTCAGCTTAAAGCCTCAAAGGAGGAGGTGGGTGGTTTGGTATTAAATGGCCTGGATGAAATGCTTTCTGCTAGCAATTGCCTTCATTGCCTGCCGTAAAAATACATCTATATTTAAATATGCTGAGATAATTCTTAAGTTTTATTAGTACTTAAATATTTTGGCATGTTTATTTCTCCTGGAACAATTATGGCGGTTTCATTGTTTTACTTGCAAAAAAGAGACTAAATCTTCTTTTACAATAAACCCCTTGACAGGTTGAATGTGGCGCTATCCCCAGTGTGTCCCATTATTGTCTAGTCAGCTCCGGGATGCGGGAGCAGAAGTGGGAGGGGGATGGTCCTCAGAGAGGCCTTGACCGTGGCCCGGATGTTCCCTGTTTGTCCCACCCGTCTGCTCTCTGCTGTCTCCTCCTGCTCATTCCCGGGCCACTCAGGCAGGAGATCCCAGGGAGGGAAGAAAGGGAAGTTGGAGTATGGAGCCATCTGCTTCCTCCCTCTGCAGGGGTCACTGGGGCTGGCATGTCCCTCTGTCAAAGGACACAGCTCCCATCCAGCCAACCGGCCATCTCCGTCCAGCCCTCACTGTCCCCCTGTCCTGGTGACTGCTCCCTCCCTGGGCCTGCACACCCGGGTGCCCTCAGTACCCACTCCTACTGGCTTCTGCATGCTGCCTTGTCTCCACGGTGTTCCTCCACCCCACCCCCACTTCTGTAAATACTGTAGTCCCTTGTTAACCCCTCTTAATTACCCCATCTGAGCGGGCCAGCTGTCTCCTGCAGGGACCCTGGTGGACACAGAGGCTCCGTAGGGCCCTGCTTGTGGGGGCCTTTGCCACTTAGGAAGCACTTTTGAACCTGGCATCGTGGTTAATGCTCATAGCAGCCCTGTAAGTGGACAGGGCAGAGATGCTTTCCTTGGCTTTACTGATGGAGACACCTAGGCCCAGAGAGGTTGCGAGCCCTGCCCAAAGTCACACGGCTAGTAAGCAAAGGAGCTGGGACTGAAGCCCCAGGCTGCTGACGGAGGCTCCAGGTTCCTCCCACCCCTCACAGCTGGCAGTGGTAGACAGCTTGATACAGGGATGGGGAAGCATAGAGGCCATTTCTCCTTCCACCTTGGAGGAGACCTGCTGTCACCAGCTGTGCAAATCGCTGGTCTCCTTCTTGGGGCAAGTGGGGGTACAGGAAGAGGGAAGCACAGCTCAGTGACATGGGGAGTGGAGGACTGATCCAGTCTCTGTTTTAGCTGTGTGACCTTGAGCAAGTCACTTCATTTTTCATTTGTATCATGGAGATGATAGTTGCTGAGCAGGACACAGAGCCAAAGTGACCACATGAGCCTGAAGGCACTAATATTGAAGGGTCACTGAGCACGTGCCATGTAACCAGACTATTCTAAGCCTTTGACACATGACGGCGGGTTGACGTGGCTGCTGTTACTATTGCTCCTGCCTGACAGATGCAGAAATCAAAGCACAGAAAAGTGGGCCCTCCCCTCACCCCTGTTCCATTGCTGGCATTTGAATGGAGGCCACAAGGCCCCAGAGTCCACACCCTCCACCTTCACAGACTAGAAGATCTGGAGGGTCCTTAGGGTGCATCCAGCCCAGGTGACTTTACAGGAGGAGAAGTCAGACCTGGACAGAGCAAGCACCCTGGCTGGTATCACACAGTAATGGGCAGTCAGGCCTCTTGTCCCCAGATTCACGGTTTATCCCTGTGGAAGTTACCAAAATACAAAATCAGTCTTGCAATCCATTTCTCCAAGCAGTCAGTCTGGCCCTCACTTGTCCTCCATGTGAACAGCAGGACCACTGACCCCATCCAGCTCTGGCATCCAGGGAGGTCCTGGGCTCTCCTGCACACCAGCACTAACGTGGCTCTTTGCTGTCTGAGGGCAAAGTTGGGTTCCAGCAGGAGTGTTTTTCTTATGAATGACTGGCTGCACTGCCTGGAGGTCTGGTTTGTGGGTGAGCCAGTCCCCACCCATCCCGGGGTGAACACTGGCCACAGTCCCATAGAGGGTGGGAGAAGGCCCAACCTAGCCTGGGACAGGGAGGGATGAAAGCTGGGCTTTGAGGCTGTACAGTGTGCTGGTTAAATTGTGTGGGCCACTGTCAAACTCTCCCGGCTTCTATGCCTTCAATGTGTGGCTTTGGGCAATTTACTTCTCCCCTCTGAGCTTTGGTTTTCTCATCCATAAAATGGGACATCTGTAAACAGCACGTGACTTACAGGCGAGTAAGGTATTAAAATATCTAAGTAGGGGTAGCAGGGGCACTGACCAGTCAGAGCCAATGCCAGCCATAAACACTGATGAGGCTGTCCTAGAGCTAACCGAATACCATCCGCTCCCGGGGTGACCATTAACAGTCAGCGAGAAATGCTCACAATGCGTAATTGCAGATGCTCCATAAACAGAAGCCACTGTTTTATTTGTAAATTTCAAGCTCTCTGGTTTCCTCCAGGTTGTAACATTTTCGACATTTCAATCCTTTATGGCATATGGTGGAAATTTCATTACTGCAAACTCTAGGTGAGGGGAAAATGCCAACCACTATGTGGCAAGATTTAATTCAATCCTTCAAACATTGGCCAAGCAGCCCCTCTGTGCACAGCCCTGGGAGGGAGGCAGAGAGGAATACAGCAGCCTCTGTTCTCGGGAGGAGACCCCAGATCCGCAGGAGAAGCCACACAAACAACCTGGGTAAAGAAGTCAGGATGAAAGAAACACTCAGTGCAGGGAAGGAGGCTGGGCAGGCCCGTGGAACACACACAGGCTTTGGGCTCGGGCGCTTTTCCCATTCCCAAGTCAGTTAACCACCCCCACTCTGCACACTCCTGCAGACTTGGTTCCCTGTCTCTTAAATGGGAATATTAATATTTATCTCCAGGGGTTGTCGTGGGGACTGAGGCATTGCCCTGTTGAAGCAGCAGCACAGGGCTCAGCACCCTGCTCCTCTCTCCTGAAGACACACGCTGGCCCGGGCTTAAGAAGGAAACCTCGCTCGGGGTTGGGTTGTCTGGAAAGGCTTCGTAGAGGAGGCTGTGGGCTGACTTAACGCATGAGAGGGGTTTTGAGTAGTGGAGAAGGCCGAGGGAGCAGCCCCTGGCAAGGCAGAGGCAGGAGGCAGGGTACCTAGGGCCACAGAAAGAAAGCACAGGTGCAGGGAGGACAAGGGTCTTGGGATGAGTGAGCGGAGTCTAGAAGAAGTTGGCAGACAGAGGCTTTGCTCCACGGGCTTTGCTGGTGATTCTTGTGAATCCATCATAAGTTTAGTGGCATGAATGGCTTCTGTCTAAAGCATGTCATGTGATCTGAGTCGAGGAGCAAACCCCAACAGACGCTACCACTGTGGCTCCTGCCCCTGAAGAAATGGGGACAGGAGCTCAAAGGCAGTGGGGCAGGACCGTGAGGACGGTGGGAGAAGGAAGGCCCCATGGCGCTGAGCTCGGGGTGGAGCACGCCCCAGCGAGCTGTCCCAGGCAGAGCAGTGGAGCTGCACCTCACCCAAGGAGAGGCTTCTTCCTTCCCAGTCTGGGAGGCTGAGCAAAGATCCCCTTCCCCCTTAGACTAGGTGGTTCAGGCGAAGAAAGAGGGATGAGACCAGGAATGAGGAGGCTTGCGCAAGGAGGGGGAACCTTTCAGTTCTTAGATGGTGCAGTGGGTGCCCCAGAACTGTCTGAACCAGGGTGCGGAGAGTCCGGCCCAGTCCTGGCCGGGTGCACTTGAGGCGAATTATGGCTGTCTTGGTCCCTACTCTTGAAAATGAGGCTGTGACCTCCCTCCCAGCCTCTGCAGACCCACTTTAGGAAGACTGGAAAGGGAACCAGGAGCAGAGCCTCCATTGCCAAAGGAGACACCAATTCCCATTATGGCCCCATTTCAGACTGAGCCAGGGAAGGAGAAACAAAGTAAACAGTCCTCGGTCACAAGTAAGTCATTGCAGTCTCAGTCTGCCTAGCGATTGCTCCATCAGGACAAGTCAGGCTGTCGCCGGAGCATAAGTCACTTCAGAAGGCCCTGAGAACCCAGGTCCTTGCGAAGAGTACACCCCCCAGATCCCCGCCCCC
>NW_007726508.1:6978-15488 GCF_000696425.1 Galeopterus variegatus
AGGCTCGCTTCCCTCTGCCTGGTCCCCGTGGGATGTCTTTGCTCACATACTGAGGGGATCTAGGAACCTCCTCTTTGAATGCTTGGCCTCTCTTGCCCATTCTGGTCTGGGCTGGACTGTCTTATCCCCCTTTGATGGCCTTCCTTACTAATGGGGGAGGACGCTCGTTGTCTGTCCTTTCTGCTCAGCATTCAGAGTGGAGAGTTCCCGTTGTCACCTTCTGCATTTCTCATGTTCCGCTCCCTCCTGAGAGCACAGAGCCAAGGAGGCCCATCCCCCTGCCTCTGCACACACCCAGGCAAAGGGAACCCTGCAGGCCCCTGCTCTGTCCCTCTCAGAGCCACCTCTGTGTCCTATCATATTGCATGGGCAGCTGGGGACCAGGTTTGAGTAGGAAGAGTGACTTCTGGGTTGAATCCAAGGGAAGCATTTCCTTCACTGTGAGAGCTGGGTTCCCTGCATCCCTCCGTGTGTCACACTGTTGTTAGAGTGCCCTGAGTTGGGCAGTCCTGGCATCTTAAATCACATGGGCTCTGCATGACATCAGTGCAATGCAGAAGTAAAATCAACTGAACCTGTTAATCAAATAAAATTCGGGCACTGGGTGGTTTAAATAATACAAGCAATATGGCCACTGTGCTTAGCATAGGTACTTAATATTTTTAAATAAGACTTTATTATTCCAAACCACATTTCAATAAAATAAAAAACTAGAAAATGACCAATTTCCCACTTGTCAGCTTCCATGTTGTTTAAATAGAGCGACAGAATCAAAATTAAAACTTGCATTTTTGGGGCCGGCCCGGTGGCGCACTGGAGAGTGCACTGCTTGGGAGCGCAGCGGCGCTCCCGCCAAGGGTTCAGATCCCATGTGGAGACCGGTTCCCGCTCACTGGTTGAGCGCGGTGCGGGTGCAACACCGAGGGTTGCGATCCCGTTACCGGTCAGTAAAAAATGACAAAAAGGAAAAAAAAAAACTTGCATTTTTTACCCTGGGAGGCAGTATCTGGTGGTTGAGGTACAAATATTACTTACTGTGAATTTGCTGTGTGACCCTGAGCAAGTCACCTCACCTCTCTGCTCCAGTCTCCTCACCTACAAGATAGGGGTGATGTCACCTGCATTGTGGGGTGGCAAAGGAAAGGAGAGAAGTGAGTGTGGTTTTCACACGGCATCACTTCATCCCTCGTTTGCTTGTTTTTTCTCTTTATTTTTAGCCCTGTTGAACCACTCAGTGTTGGAGGCTCAGATCAAAGCAGAAGGCTGCGCAGTCATGAGGGGCCAGTCGCTGCCACCTCTAGCTCAGAGGGAGACCCAGTTTTGAGGCACTGAGAAGTGGTCCCCCCGGAGGAAGTTCAGAGGGAGGCAGAGGAAGTTTCTATACTTCGGGCTCAAGATTTCTACATCTCCTACATCCACGGCTATATCCAATTTTTGAGGGGCCTGGAGTTTGTTCCTTGGGATGAAAGGGACAGTAGGCAGGCTTACTCCCCAAAGTCAGCCCCGGCTTCCACAGCCCGCTTACTGCATCAGGAGCTTTGAGTCAGGCACCAGCTTCGGGGAGCTGCGATGCTTTCTCAGATATTCCTCTAATTGACAATGGGCCTTTGGTAGATTGCTGTAGGACCAGGCGCATCTGCTCACATGGAATTCTGTCCTGGTCCTTCCTGGCAGATGTTTTTTTGACTTTAAGGGAGTGCAAAGTCCAAAGAACTGCTTCTTCCTCCCAGAACTTTCACTGCAAACAGAAAATTCTGTGGTTTTGTTCTTCGAGGTCTGACATCTGGTGTCGGCCACCATCCGGGTGAAGGGGCTGGAGGGAAGCGGGCTGGAGGGCAGGGTCCCTGCCCAGCCGGAGGGTCTGGCTTTTCCACGATGTGCTCCTCACAGCTGCCTAAGGTGTTTTTTCAACCTCAGCTCCATCGACAGAGACAAAATCTTTAAGAACCAGGATACACAGGCACCAACCAACTAGAACATCAGAATAGACTCTAGCTCAGGCCCAAACAGGGGCTGCCGGGCCAGGCAATAGCCTTTGCTTGCTGGATTGTGGAGGGGAAGGGGTCTCAGGGCCCCCGGGGAGTGCATGGGGAAGAAGGGCGGTGACTCAGAGGGCCTTGAACAGGGGCTGTCTGCGCACTAGCATGAAAATATTTTCTGTGACTGTCCCAGCACAGTTCTTGATCAATGCCTCCCTAGCTCCCCCTTCTAAAAGATTACATCCAGATCTCAGCGTGGCATTTAAAGTCCCTCTCCATCTCACTCCAACCTCTCTCCCACCTGATCTCCCTCGACTCCTCCCAACCTCACGCCCCTGCTTTCCAGCACCTTGGTGTCTTATCTGCTACCTGCATAAGTCATACTCCTTCCATGGAGCCTGACCCCAGAACTTAGTCACCACTTCCCCATATTGTCAAAACACGCCGCAAATGTCGAATCTAGCGTTTAATGTATCGCATTGTGATTTTTCTAACCTGTGTTAGATATTAACTGGTATATGACATTAGTCTAATAAGTGAAATTTATTGGGCTCCTGTGTCCACCTGTTATTGTAGGACCACAAGGCCATCCCCCCCGCCCTCCCCCCACACACTTCCCCAGTTATTTCTGGAGTCATTAGCACACAGTTCATGTGAGTTTAACAAAAATCCTTACTGGAGGAACATCTCCTTTCCTCGGCCCCGTCTGCTAGCATAATGTGCCTGTGTCCTCTCTACCTGACTTGTCTGTGTGTGAAAAAGAAATGGTCACGCAGGGATTCACCCCTTACTTCTCTTTTCTTTTTGCTGCTTTGGGATCTGCCATACACAGAGAGTATAGCTTCTTCTCCAAGCCCATGTCCCGCAGAGGCTGCCTTGTGTAAGGGAGCCTGTGTTTTTCAGGATGCTATGATCAGACAGATACATACAATTCAGGGTGTGTGGGCAAGCCTGCTGCCTAGATCTAAGCAATGTCCTCCAAGATCATATTTTTATATGCTAGCAATAAACCATTGGAAACTAGAATTTTAAAAACCAATGTCATTTGCAAAAGTTCTCCCAAATGAAACACTTAGCTATAATGGAAAAAAACATGTGCAAGACCATGTAAAGAAAACTTCCAAGCACTAATAAAAGAAAAAATACCTAAATAAATGGAGAAACTGTGTTCCTGGATTGGAAGACTTAACACAATTAAGAGATTGGTTGCTCCCAAATTGTTCTATAGATTTAACGTACTTCCAATCAAAACCCCAACAGAATTTTTGGTAGATACAGACAAATTGTTTCAAAAATTTATAGGAAAAGGAAACAAAATTAGAATAGCCATAAAAATTTTGAAAAAAATAAATTTGGATGATGCACACTACCAAATTTTAAGACTTATAAACTACACTAATCAAGACTATGGGGTATTGGTGAAGGAATAGACACGTAGATCAGTGGAACAAAATAGAGAACCCAGAAATAGGCAGATACAGTCATGGCCAAGTGATTTTTCGGAAATTCAATGGAAATAGGATTACCTTTTCAACAAATAACAATTGGCACAATTGGACATCCCGTAGATCAGTGGAACAAAATAGAGAACCCAGAAATAGGCAGATACAGTCATGGCCAAGTGATTTTTGGGAAATTCAATGGAAATAGGATTACCTTTTCAACAAATAACAATTGGCACAATTGGACATCCATTGCAAAACAAAACAAAACAAACAAAATAACCTCATACAACCTTATACAAAACAGATTACAGGCCTAAGCATAAAACATAAAACAATAAAACTATTAGATAAAACTTAAAAGAAACTTGTTACGACCTTTAGATAAAACTTAAAAGAAAATTGTTACGACCTTGATTTAGGCAAAGAGTTCTTAGGTATAACACCAAAAGCATAATTCATGAAAGAAAAAAATTGATATATGGGACTAAATGGAAATTTAAAACTTTTTCCCTGTGAAAAACACTGTTAAGAGAATGAAAAGACAAGCTACAGACTGGGAGTAAATACTTGTAAACCATATATCCAACAAAGGGCTTATAGCCAGAATATACAAACAACTCACGAAACTCGGTCGAAGGAACACAAACAACCCAATAAAAATGGGCAAGCGATTTGAACAGATACTTCCCCAAAGAAAATACAGAGATGGCAAATAAGTTCATGGATTCAAAATAAAATAAAACCATAATAAGATACCATTAGAATCTATTAGGATGGCCAAAAAAAGAAATGCTGGTGAGTGTGTGGAGCTACTGGAACTCCCATACATTGCTGGAGAGAATGCAGAAAGGAGCTGCCACTCTGGAAAACAGTTTGCCAGTTTCTTATAAAGTCAAAGATACACGAACCATATGACCCAACAATCCTGAGATAGGAGCCCAGTTTCCATGGGTTTGGGTTACAAGACACACCTCTGGGTTTCAAGTCACACCCCAATGTCTCAAGCCCCTCTTCCAAGCCCTCCCCTAGAGAAGAGTTACTGTTTCTTATTTCACCTATTTCTGGTACCAACACAGGGAGTTTGAGAGCACAAGGGGCAGACTTATGCAAATCCAGTGGCTGAGCATGCTCAGTTGAAAGGAGTTATATAACCCTAGTAGCCGAGCATGCTCAGTAAAGTGAAATTTATCTTCGAATGACCTTCCACTGGAGGTGCTAAAGAGCACAGAATATTCTTGAATATGTTCAGTGCATGTGATAGAATTTGACCAATGAGCATGCCCTAAAAAGAGACCAAGTGAGCATGTGCAAACCTCTTACATAACCTGTTACATAACAATCCCCTTAGTTGTATATTCATTAGATAGCATGAATATATATTAGATACTGACACTATAAAAGTGGAATCTTGGTAGGAGGCAGGGCTGCTGCTCACTCTCTTAGAGCCAGCCCACACTTTGCCTAAGGTGTGTATTTCTTTCTTTTTGTATCAGACTTGCCTTTAGCAGGGGGCTGTTCACTCTAGAGCTAGCCTGCACTTTGTCTGTGAATGTGTATTTCTTTTTATTTTAGGTATAATTATTTATTTATATTTTTTAATTTTACTTCTCAATATGCATTGTAGTTGATTTTCATGCCACTTTACCCGTTCCTCTCCACCCCCTGAATGTGTATTTCTTATTTCTTACTTTGTTGTTAAACTTGGCGAGGACCCTGTTCAGTCTCTGGAGCTAGGCTGCACTTGCTCTGTGAATCTGTATCTCTTATTCATTACATTAAACAAACTGTTCTCACTTTCTACTGTGGCTCTGCTCTTGAATTCTTTCCTGTGGCAGAGTCAAGAACCTGGTAAGAGGATGGGGTGGATTGAGGCCGGCTATTAGGCCTCGCCAGACCTTCTCCTCGGGTGTCAAACCCACTCCTGGGTATTTACTCAAGAGCGATAAGAACTTGTGTTCACACCAATAGCAACTCTGTTTATAATTGCCCAAACTGGAAAATGTCCCTCAATGGGGGACTGGATAAACAGACTGTGGTACATCAAACTCTGGAATACAACTCAGCAATAATAAAGGACTGTCAATGCACGTCACAACATGAGTGAATCCTAGAGACATGATGGGTGAAAAGCCACCTTGTAAGGTTACATATTTTCTGGTTCCACTTATATGACATTCTGGAAAAGGCAAACTATCAGGATGGAGAAGAGATCAGTGGTTGCATGGGATTATGAACTGGGGAGGGTTTGACTACAGAGGAGCAGCACCGGGGATTTGCTGGGGTGGGGGTGGGGGTGGGGGCTGGAACTGTTCTGAATCTTGATTGTGGTGGTGGTGACATAAATCTATACTCATATGATTGTCCACACACACCTGCATGAGCGTGCACACACACAAATGAAGTCACCATCCTCTCACCAGTCTGTGATAGCCATATTAGTTCCATCTTTGTCCAGCCCTTCTAGGAAGGTCTCCTTCCAAGGGACTCCTTGTCCCGGAAGCTCCATGGAGGCCTCTCAGCATAGCCACTGTTTGCAGGGCCCCCTCATTGAAACTGCCAAGGGGACAGTCTTCCTGTGCTTCCCAGAATCTGGCACCACCTCCTGCCCTGGTGCTGCCACCAGCACACAGGGCTGGCTGACGGATGCCTCACGAGATTGGCCATGAAAGGACTCTCCTAGAGCCCAAGAATCATTTAATTAGAGCAAATACATCCTAGCTCCTCCTTCACAAGCCCCACTGACACAGCATGATTCACTGCTTCAAACTGAGGCACGGATGCAAGCGTCTGGTTGGCCTCCTAAAGGCCTTGCTGGAATCCAGGCAGAACACAAATGGTGACCAAGCAGAAGTGAGACGTCTATCTGGTCTACTTCCTGAGCCCACGAAGCAGCCACTTTCCTTCCCTGGCTCAGTTTCTCTGGCTGAGGGGTTGGGACAGATGGTCTCCAAGTTCCTTCCATCCCAGGGGACCTAAAAATAGAAGATGCCCCTCTCCCCGCACCGCCCCCCTCGCCCCCCATCACCACCACCAGGCGGTGCTGGCTCCTGAAAAGAAAACACTGGCTCTGCCTGAAAGTGACAGTGATCCCACTCCATATATCTGTCTTGCAGATGAGGAAATAGAGGTCGGGAATGAAATAGCCCCAGGCATTTCGGGCATTTATTCAGTATTATAGACTGAATCATGCCTCCCCAAAGAGAAAGTTGTTGTCCTAACCCCCGGTACCTGTGAATATGGCCTTGTTTGGAAATAGAGTCTTGTAGATGTCATCAAGTTAAGATAAGGCCATTCGGGAAGGGACTAATCCAATATGAGTAGTGTTCCTATAGGAAAGGAGAAGACAGAGACATAGGGAGAAGACAGTCCTCTGAAGATGGAGGCAGAGATTGCTGTGATACACCTATAAGTCAAGGAACGCCAGGGATTGACAGTCACCACCAGAGCTAGAAGAGGCAAGGAACAAGCCTCCCCTACAGTTCTCGGAGGGAGCATGGCCCTGCCAACACCTTGATCTTGGACTTCTGGCCTCTAGATCTGTGAGACTATAAATTTCTGTTGTTGAAGCCACCCAATTTGTGGTACTTTGATACAGCAGCCCTAGCAAACAAAACATCCAGTTAGTCCGTAAATATTTCTTGGGCACCTACTATGTACCAGGCACTGGCCTAGACTCTGGAGACAGAGCAGTAAACCAAACAGATGAAAGTCTCTGCCCTTGTGGAAGCTTCATCGGTTACTGTTCTGAGGGAACAAGGAATTTGTCAAAAGGTCTGATTAGGAGGTTAGGTGAGGCCTTCCTGACCTATTGGGGATGAGATGTGCTACTCTTTGGTCATTTTTCCAGACAGAACCATATAATTTTAGAGCTACAGGGACTTGAGAATTTCGCTAGTCCAAATTCATAATTTTCCCAGTAAGAAGACAAGTGCAGAGAGAGAAAATACTGAGTGCAAACTGGCACATCACATTTGCAGTGGTGTCACCACTGCCCAGGTCTCCAGGTGGTTTAGGTATCTGGGCTAGGGGATGAGGTCCACACGGATCATGGATTGGGGGCTCTGGGAATGGGGTTTTCTGGGACCCAACTTTGGGGACTACAGTGGTGCCATGACTTGGGGATGGTCAAGACAACAAAGGCACCTGTCTCCATCCACGGCTGTCACTGTCTAAGACTATTACAGGGACATGGGGCAGGAAGGGGATAAGTTAGGGTGACAGGTTTTTCTGGTTTCTAAATGTAGCTGACAACTGATGAGTTGAAGTTGGGTACTGTCACACCAGACATTTCTCATGCTGGATACCCTTGCCCTGTTGTGGGCAGTGAAAGGCTCCAGGGACCCTCAGACACAGGTAAGGGGCCTGGGGAAGATGGGGCCATGGGGAACAGTCTCACACCCCTAGCTGAGACCTGGCCTGGCTGCTGGGCTGAGAAACCAGCAGGGGAAGTGGGGAGGGACTAGACGCTAAGCCTGGCCTTTGGACTCAGACAGACCCCAGCTCCTTTTCCACCTGCCCCTGCTAGTGGCATGACCTTGAGTGAATGAAGTCAATTTTCCCTACTGTCCTCAGAGAGCCGCTGGGAGGATTAAGCAAGATGGTCAATAAAAACAGCTGGCTGCCCTGTTGTTACTACAGGAGCCACAGTGGGGGTGGGTGAGAGACCCCCCCAGAACTGGCCCCCAGGCTGAGCAGTGCAAAGAGGAGCAGGAAGGTACTGTGAAGGGAGAGGAGGGGACAGGGTGCAGCCACCCCGTCCTGCTTCCTTGGGGCATCACCAGGCAGGGCCTGGGTGGGGGCAGGGAGAGAGAAGGGATGCGGCCCAGGATGGCTACAGCTTTTCTTGTCCTTCAACGTCACTCTGTCCTGTCTCCTTCCCTGGCCCACACTTGGCTATTATTCTGGTCTCATCTCTCCCTCGGCCAGACATGTGCTTTTGTCCCATAATCTCCCAGGAGGCAGCACCCACCTTTAGAAGGATAAGCCAAGTGTGACCATGTCCTCTGTTTCTTACTTCCATTAATGACACTGCCATCCCTTCAGCCTGGGTATTTCCTGTTTTTCATCTTCCACCCCCCCCCCCCCC
>NW_007726508.1:15498-22198 GCF_000696425.1 Galeopterus variegatus
TCAAACCCACTCCTGGGTATTTACTCAAGAGCGATAAGAACTTGTGTTCACACCAATAGCAACTCTGTTTATAATTGCCCAAACTGGAAAATGTCCCTCAATGGGGGACTGGATAAACAGACTGTGGTACATC
This sequence comes from Galeopterus variegatus, assembly GCF_000696425.1. Taxonomy (NCBI): domain Eukaryota; kingdom Metazoa; phylum Chordata; class Mammalia; order Dermoptera; family Cynocephalidae; genus Galeopterus; species Galeopterus variegatus. The sequence continues at coordinate 15,632 of NW_007726508.1, forward strand.
AAACTCTGGAATACAACTCAGCAATAATAAAGGACTGTCAATGCACGTCACAACATGAGTGAATCCTAGAGACATGATGGGTGAAAAGCCACCTTGTAAGGTTACATATTTTCTGGTTCCACTTATATGACATTCTGGAAAAGGCAAACTATCAGGATGGAGAAGAGATCAGTGGTTGCATGGGATTATGAACTGGGGAGGGTTTGACTACAGAGGAGCAGCACCGGGGATTTGCTGGGGTGGGGGTGGGGGTGGGGGCTGGAACTGTTCTGAATCTTGATTGTGGTGGTGGTGACATAAATCTATACTCATATGATTGTCCACACACACCTGCATGAGCGTGCACACACACAAATGAAATCACCATCTTCTCACCAGTCTGTGATAGCCATATTAGTTCCATCTTTGTCCAGCCCTTCTAGGAAGGTCTCCTTCCAAGGGACTCCTTGTCCCGGAAGCTCCATGGAGGCCTCTCAGCATAGCCACTGTTTGCAGGGCCCCCTCATTGAAACTGCCAAGGGGACAGTCTTCCTGTGCTTCCCAGAATCTGGCACCACCTCCTGCCCTGGTGCTGCCACCACCAATGCCAAGCACCCCAGCCACCGGGCAAATCCACCAGTACCAAGGGGTCACATTGGGCTGTGCCCCTTCTGAGCCACTGTGCATCAAAGCCATGGGATATCCTGGCTCAAGGGAGAAGATGTCCCCTTTGCATCACCCTTCTATAGAGATGTTGTGAAGCACTCCTGACTTATGTCCGGGCCTGTGGAGACTTTGGTACAAACAGCTCACGCAGTTTTGTTTTCACTGGCAGCTGAGCCTACACTTCCCTCCCACCCTGTCCCCAGTTACAGTGCTGAGCAGGAAAACAGACCTGAGAGGCAGACCCTGCGCTGTACCCAGCCTCAGCCTTCCCTCTAACCACAGAGGCCCCCTCTTCTCTTAGGGTCAGTGGGTTCCGAGGAAAGACCAAGAATGTAGGCAGAACGGGCCCCCCCAAAGACACCCATTTTCTAATTTCTACCACCTTTGAGTTTGTTATGTTCCATGGCAAAAGGGATTTTGCAGATGTAAGCAAGATTATGGACCTTAAAATAGGGAGATTACCCTGAATTACCTAGGTGGGTCCAATCTAATTACATGAGCCCTTAAAAGCAGAGAACTTTCTCCAACTGAGCCTAAATTTTTGAGCCAGAGAGAGAAGCCACAGAGATCCTGAGAGTGAGAGGAGCCCGCTGTGCGTCGCTGACTTTGAAGATGAAGGGGCAATGGGGCCAGGTACCCAGGTGACCAGAAAGGGCTGACAGAGACTCCTGGCCAACGGCTGTGAGGCGGCGAGGAGCTCAGCCCTACAGCCACGGACAACTGGACTCTGCCGTCAACCTCAGTGAGCCTGGATGCAGATTCTCCCCCAGAGCCTCCAGATAAGAGCTCAGGCCAGCCGACACCCTGGTTTTTGTCCTTATGAGACTGGCAGCAGAGAACCCCTGGGCTCACCCGGCCTTCTGACCTACAGAACTGTGAGCTAATACGCTTGTGTTGTTTTGGGCTCCTAAGCTCGAAGCACTTTTTATGGAAGCAATAGAAATTGAATGCAGTCATCATGCTCATAAACTCTGGGCAGGCACATCCGATCCACCCATGACTGAGCCCAGTGTCCCTGGGGTCCACTGGAGGCCCTCTGTGCCATCTGCTTGTCCCCTCTGTCTCTGGCCTTCTCATCCCAGCAGCTCTGGTCCCGAGCACACAGGGCTGGCTGACGGATGCCTCACGAGATTGGCCATGAAAGGACTCTCCTAGAGCCCAAGAATCATTTAATTAGAGCAAATACATCCTAGCTCCTCCTTCACAAGCCCCACTGACACAGCATGATTCACTGCTTCAAACTGAGGCACGGATGCAAGCGTCTGGTTGGCCTCCTAAAGGCCTTGCTGGAATCCAGGCAGAACACAAATGGTGACCAAGCAGAAGTGAGACGTCTATCTGGTCTACTTCCTGAGCCCACGAAGCAGCCCCTTTCCTTCCCTGGCTCAGTTTCTCTGGCTGAGGGGTTGGGACAGATGGTCTCCAAGTTCCTTCCATCCCTGGGGACCTAAAAATAGAAGATGCCCCTCTCCCCGCACCGCCCCCCTCGCCCCCCATCACCACCACCAGGCGGTGCTGGCTCCTGAAAAGAAAACACTGGCTCTGCCTGAAAGTGACAGTGATCCCACTCCATATATCTGTCTTGCAGATGAGGAAATAGAGGTCGGGAATGAAATAGCCCCAGGCATTTCGGGCATTTATTCAGTATTATAGACTGAATCATGCCTCCCCAAAGAGAAAGTTGTTGTCCTAACCCCCGGTACCTGTGAATATGGCCTTGTTTGGAAATAGAGTCTTGTAGATGTCATCAAGTTAAGATAAGGCCATTCGGGAAGGGACTAATCCAATATGAGTAGTGTTCCTATAGGAAAGGAGAAGACAGAGACATAGGGAGAAGACAGTCCTCTGAAGATGGAGGCAGAGATTGCTGTGATACACCTATAAGTCAAGGAACGCCAGGGATTGACAGTCACCACCAGAGCTAGAAGAGGCAAGGAACAAGCCTCCCCTACAGTTCTCGGAGGGAGCATGGCCCTGCCAACACCTTGATCTTGGACTTCTGGCCTCTAGATCTGTGAGACTATAAATTTCTGTTGTTGAAGCCACCCAATTTGTGGTACTTTGATACAGCAGCCCTAGCAAACAAAACATCCAGTTAGTCCGTAAATATTTCTTGGGCACCTACTATGTACCAGGCACTGGCCTAGACTCTGGAGACAGAGCAGTAAACCAAACAGATGAAAGTCTCTGCCCTTGTGGAAGCTTCATCGGTTACTGTTCTGAGGGAACAAGGAATTTGTCAAAAGGTCTGATTAGGAGGTTAGGTGAGGCCTTCCTGACCTATTGGGGATGAGATGTGCTACTCTTTGGTCATTTTTCCAGACAGAACCATATAATTTTAGAGCTACAGGGACTTGAGAATTTCGCTAGTCCAAATTCATAATTTTCCCAGTAAGAAGACAAGTGCAGAGAGAGAAAATACTGAGTGCAAACTGGCACATCACATTTGCAGTGGTGTCACCACTGCCCAGGTCTCCAGGTGGTTTAGGTATCTGGGCTAGGGGATGAGGTCCACACGGATCATGGATTGGGGGCTCTGGGAATGGGGTTTTCTGGGACCCAACTTTGGGGACTACAGTGGTGCCATGACTTGGGGATGGTCAAGACAACAAAGGCACCTGTCTCCATCCACGGCTGTCACTGTCTAAGACTATTACAGGGACATGGGGCAGGAAGGGGATAAGTTAGGGTGACAGGTTTTTCTGGTTTCTAAATGTAGCTGACAACTGATGAGTTGAAGTTGGGTACTGTCACACCAGACATTTCTCATGCTGGATACCCTTGCCCTGTTGTGGGCAGTGAAAGGCTCCAGGGACCCTCAGACACAGGTAAGGGGCCTGGGGAAGATGGGGCCATGGGGAACAGTCTCACACCCCTAGCTGAGACCTGGCCTGGCTGCTGGGCTGAGAAACCAGCAGGGGAAGTGGGGAGGGACTAGACGCTAAGCCTGGCCTTTGGACTCAGACAGACCCCAGCTCCTTTTCCACCTGCCCCTGCTAGTGGCATGACCTTGAGTGAATGAAGTCAATTTTCCCTACTGTCCTCAGAGAGCCGCTGGGAGGATTAAGCAAGATGGTCAATAAAAACAGCTGGCTGCCCTGTTGTTACTACAGGAGCCACAGTGGGGGTGGGTGAGAGACCCCCCCAGAACTGGCCCCCAGGCTGAGCAGTGCAAAGAGGAGCAGGAAGGTACTGTGAAGGGAGAGGAGGGGACAGGGTGCAGCCACCCCGTCCTGCTTCCTTGGGGCATCACCAGGCAGGGCCTGGGTGGGGGCAGGGAGAGAGAAGGGATGCGGCCCAGGATGGCTACAGCTTTTCTTGTCCTTCAACGTCACTCTGTCCTGTCTCCTTCCCTGGCCCACACTTGGCTATTATTCTGGTCTCATCTCTCCCTCGGCCAGACATGTGCTTTTGTCCCATAATCTCCCAGGAGGCAGCACCCACCTTTAGAAGGATAAGCCAAGTGTGACCATGTCCTCTGTTTCTTACTTCCATTAATGACACTGCCATCCCTTCAGCCTGGGTATTTCCTGTTTTTCATCTTCCACCCCCCCCCCCCACAAATTGCCACCAGGTCATGTTGATGGAACCTCTTAAATATCTCTTGAATGAGTCTATTTCTCTCCATCTCTCTCACCATCACTATTGTCCCAGTGGCCACCCTCTTGTCTGCATGGATGATGATGATACGAAGTCCTCCTAGATCAGTGTGGTCTTTCTTTATCTACCTGTCCCTACCCCACACCCCTGTCAAAGCTGTCAGAGTGACCTTCCCAAGATGCAGATCTGAGGAAGTCCCTCTTTGCTTCACACTATTTGATGGCTTCCTACTGCTCCTATAAGGAAGAACACGTGCCTAATCCAGACCCCAGTGTCCCCCAGAGTTTGCTCCACCTGCCTCTCCGTGTTCAGCCTGCCCCCTGCCACCCTTCACCAAATGTGCCTCCCTGCCCCGGGGCCTTTACACAGTCTGTGCCTGCTGCCAAGAAAGCCCTTAGTCTCCTTCTGCTCTTTCCCCTGTGTACCGTCTACTTAGCCTTTGGATTCTCATGCAGAGGTCACTTTCTCATAGAATTCTTCTCCAGATTAGTTCAGCTTCTCCTTCACAGTGGCCGCACACCAGCATGCATTTTCCTGCCTAGCATTTTCTCAGCTTGTAATATATATGCACTGGCGTGATTGTAGTCTGCCTCCCTCCTGCCAGGCCAGAAGGGCTGAGAAGACAAGGCTGTGCCTACTCTGCTCACCACTTACCCAGCCCCGGCTCTGGCTGGCCCACAGTGGAGCTCAGTGTATATGGTACTGAATGAATCTATAGCCCCTCGGGGATGACGGCTTTCCTGTGTTCTACCCATGTTCCTGCATAACTAGCAGGTACCCTCAGTCACCTCAAGCCGTTTATTTTCTTTTTTGTTTTTTTTGTCTTTTGTCTTTTGTCTTTTTTCCGTGTCCGGCAACGGATCGCAACCCTCAGTGTTGCCCCCGCACCGGACCGGGGACCGGCAACGGGATCGCAACCCTCGGTGTTGCTCCCGCGCCTCGCTCAGCCAGTGAGCGGGAGCCGGTCTGTATGTGGGATCCGAACCCTCGGACGGGAGCGCCGCCGCGCTTCCCAAGCGGCGCACTATCCAGTGCGCCACCGGGCCGGCCCTGTTTATTTTCAAGTTTGCACATCTGCACACACATGCGTACACACTCACACCCTTTTGGGGAGGCCATTACTCACGATGCTTTTGATTGATCTGTTCCACATTTCACCAGAGACCCTTGTGATGGTGCAGCCCATTGAAGATCCCAGTGTGGTAGCCAGGAGTCCATGGGAAACAAGCTTGGGAATGTGCTCGGAGCTGTAAGTGCTCTATCCTAGAGTCTGAGGAATCTTGGGGGGTATTAGCAGGGGAATAATGCACTACTAGGGCTCCCAAGGGACTCAGCTGTCCACGTGGGGCTTTGTTCAGAGCTCACAGCTCCTGTTCTGGTAGAGGAAGGGGTCCGGTGCTTGGGGTGGGCTCACCGTGAGAAGCCCACCTTCACTGAAGTGATAGAGCTGGGGCCAAGCTTCCAGCTTTTAAAGTCAGATGCTTCTTTCAATTATTGGCTAACTCACCTCCCCTGGGATATCTGAAGCTGCTTCTTTCTTTATGGCATGCAAACAGAGAAGGGAGTAGGGAATAGGCTGTGTGTCACTGCAAGAACAGGGATGGAGGGTCCAGGGAGCTTCCAAAGCAGTTGGAAGGAGAGAACTCAGGGGCAAGGTGGAAGGGGAATTTCCAGGCACAGACTCCACTGGGGAAGAGGACCCAGGTGCCCTGGGCTCTGTGCCACCCACCTTTCTGTGTATATGCTCCTTCCAGAGCCCTGACTATTGTCTGCAGACTCCCTAACTGTGCCTTGGAGCAAACTTAGCTTTCACGGCCCCTTAGAGAATGCTTTTGGCAGAGCCAACTTAGGCTGTGACATTGGACAGTCCTTTCCCATCCCTGGGCTTCAGTTCCCGCATCCCCAGGGTAAGGGGGCAGGACTCAGCACTTGCATATTGTAGTCTGCCTCCCTCCTGCCAGGCCAGAAGGGCTGAGAAGACAAGGCTGTGCCTGCTCTGCTCACCACTTACCCAGCCCCGGCTCTGGCTGGCCCCCGGTGGAGCTCAGTGTATATGGTACTGAATGAAATCTATAGCCCCTCGGGGATGACGGCTTTCCTGTGTTCTACCCATGTTCCTGCATAACTAGACTGTGCCTCTTCTGAGCCGCATAACTTCAAGGAAGTTGCTTAACTTCTCCCAACTGCAATTTCTGTCTCTGTGAAATAGGAAGATCCATCTTCCTCATAAGATTGTCCGAGGGTTCCTCAAGGTAATGCACGTCACACAAGGTGCCGACTCCAGGGATGAGCACTCAGCAGGTGCTTCCCTTCCTGGGTGGG
>NW_007726508.1:23278-25180 GCF_000696425.1 Galeopterus variegatus
TTGGCTGGCACTTTACCCTGGCAAGTGTGTGGCTCTGTCTGACACAGTCAAGGACAAGGACTTCTAAGATTTGCAACTAGATTGGCCCCACATTAGCAAGCGGACCCTGGGCTGGTCACCAAGCTTCATGGACCCTCATTTCTACCATCTACAGAATGGGCATAGTTCTGAGTTTCGGGGTCTCCAGGGCCATCATGAGAAGCAAGAAGAGCCAGGCCAGGAAAGTTTGTCCCAAATGTGCTGAATTCTCTCTGATGAGAGAATCTAGAGGAACAACCGGGGCTCAAGTTCTGAGGGGCAGACCTGGGGACAACACTAGGTAACAAAACCTGGATTTGAATCTCAGACTGCCCCTTCCTAGCCGTGCAGTTCTGGATATCATATTGAACCTCCTAAAGTCTGCAGAAGAGAAAAAAAGGATGATAATTCCACTTGAGAGAGGGGTATTGTGCCCCAATTCCAGACCAGCAGGTGGGAACACTTCTCTGGGTGGCTAGTCACCAAAATGGCACAGGGAACACGGTTGCTGTGGCAAAACCAGAACTACACTATCTGCCTCAGGCCAGGTATGATTTAATGGAATCCTGTTTACCCCTGGCTGGAGCTGCAGTTCTNTTTCAATTATTGGCTAACTCACCTCCCCTGGGATATCTGAAGCTGCTTCTTTCTTTATGGCGTGTAAACAGAGAAGGGAGTAGGGAATAGGCTGTGTGTCACTGGAAGAACAGGGATGGAGGGTCCAGGGAGCTTCCAAAGCAGTTGGAAGGAGAGAACTCAGGGGCAAGGTGGAAGCGGAATTTCCAGGCACAGACTCCACTGGGGAAGAGGACCCAGGTGCCCTGGGCTCTGTGCCACCCACCCTTCTGTGTATATGCTCCTTCCAGAGCCCTGACTATTGTCTGCAGATTCCCTAACTGTGCCTTGGAGCAAACTTAGCTTTCACGGCCCCTTAGAGAATGCTTTTGGCAGAGCCAACTTAGGCTGTGACATTGGATAGTCCTTCGACATTGGACAGTCCTTTCCCATCCCTGGGCTTCAGTTCCCGCATCCCCAGGGTAAGGGGGCAGGACTCAGCACTTGCATCTAACGCCTTTCCAGAGCTGAATCCTTGCGATGAAGGGATGGCTTCTGGGATCCTCCCGTGGACTGTTGCTCCCGGGACAGGAAGCTGAATCATTTCTCCTCAGTGGTCATCTGAAGACCAGGGAGTGCACTGGTGTCATATCTCTGAGTTCAAAGTCCTGCTGTGCCTCTTCTGAGCTGCATAACTTCAAGGAAGTTGCTTAACTTCTCCCAACTGTAATTTCTGTCTCTGTGAAATAGGAAGATCCATCTTCCTCATAAGGTTGTCCGAGGGTTCCTCAAGGTAATGCATGTCACACAAGGTGCCGACTCCAGGGATGAGCACTCAGCAGGTGCTTCCCTTCCTGGGTGGGAAAGGGCTTCCCTTTCTGCAGACTTGAGGCTTCTGTAGAGTCTGTGGCTCCTCCACGGGTGCCACCTGCAGCTTTCCCCTGCTAGCAGCAGTTTTCCTGCAAGCATACAGAGCCGTGGAGATGAAATCCCAGGTGCAGGTGCTGCCCACAGGTGGTATGAAGCATCACTCAGGAGCAGGCACCACACTGGTGTCAAGCTCAGGTGCCCTGACACATGCCCACTGCTTTGGGAGTCTGCTCTGTAGATCAGAGGGACCCCCTTAAGCATGAAAACTTTTTTGAACTCCACCTACAGGATATATGGGCCCAAACACAGAGGGAAGGACTGAGAGAAAGGACATGTTCCAGATGTTTGCCAACAAGCTGAAAATGAACTTTTTCACCCAAGAATTAATACCTAGAAAATTGGCTGGCACTTTACCCTGGCAAGTGTGTGGCTCTGTCTGACACAGTCAAGGACAAGGAC
>NW_007726508.1:26119-27360 GCF_000696425.1 Galeopterus variegatus
TGCCTCAGGCCAGGTATGATTTAATGGAATCCTGTTTACCCCTGGCTGGAGCTGCAGTTCTCAAGATTTTCTTGAAAACACATCCCACGTGGCCTGGGGCAGCTCACTTTCTATGCCCCAGCAGTACAGGGCATGTCCCTCCTGAGCGCCGGGCCCCATTCCAGGAGGTGGATGGTCTGATTAACCGCAGGAGCTCAGGGCTCCAGCGCTCTTTTCTGCATCCTTTCTACCCCCTGGCAATGCTGTCAGCCACTGATCCTGCAGAGTCCCAGGCGTAGGTCCGGGGGCCAGAGAGGCCAGGCTGAGCCCAGTCTGTGCGTGTAGGGAGGCCAGCTTCACGGGGCCCTTCCCCAGGCCTCTGACAGGTGGGAGCAGATGTGCAGAGTGTGCTGCAGGCCTGCTCGTCTCACAGGTGATGCCAGCAGGCTGCACTCTGGGTTGCAACGCTGGGGAAGGTGGAGCTCTCACATGCTCCGTCTTGCACAGATGACACCTTGTCTTTGCACTTTTCTTGCCACCTCTGTGTCTTCCACATACCTCACCTGTGCACCATGATCATCCAGCTTGGTGTCCAGTTGTGTTTAGTATGGCAGGATGTCTTGGCAGTCACCCTCTGATTTCACAAACAGTCAATGTGAGGCACAGAGAAGACAATGACTGGCCCACGATCATACAGCCAGAGAGACAGAGAGAGAGAGAACACCAGGGCACCAAATCAACTATGCAGGACTCTAAAATCAGGGGGTCTATCCACTCCTGCATGAATCCTTTTAGAAAACCCAAAGGATAACACAGTCCCTAATTTCAGAGGTGGGGAAACTGAGGCCCAGTGATGAGAAGAGACCTACCTGTGCCCATCAGGGGCAGAGTGAGGTCAGAAAACAGAGTTTTTCCAAGCCCAGATTGCATTTCCCTGTCTGGGCTGAATGGAGGCAAACCTAGCAGCAGAGGGGGCTGGGGGCTTGGTGGTAGGGGTCAGGTGGCCTTTTCTGCACCCCTCAACTGAGTCTCAAAGCCAGAGTGTTAATGCTCATCCCCACCTGTGTTAGTTCATTTGGGCTGCTACCACAGAGTGGGTGACTTATAAACAATAGTAATTTATTACTCACAGTCTGGAGACTGTGAAGTTCAAGATCAAGGTGCCAGCAGACTTGGTATCTGGTGAGGGCTACTTTCTGCTCCATGGAGGGTGCCTTCTATGTGTACTCATGTGGTGAAAGGGGCAAACAAGCTCCTTTGGG
>NW_007726508.1:28249-29872 GCF_000696425.1 Galeopterus variegatus
CCATGGAGGGTGCCTTCTATGTGTACTCATGTGGTGAAAGGGGCAAACAAGCTCCTTTGGGACTCTTTATAAGGGCACTAACCCCGTTCATGCAGGCTCTGTGACGTTATGCCCTCCCAAAGGCCCTACTCTTAATACTGTTGCATTGGGCATTAGGAATCAACATATGCTGGGGAACACCAACATTCAGAACATAGTATCCCCATGGAGCCACAGTGTGAAGGCCTGGGAGAGAGCTGGGCTAGAAGGCTGGTCATCTGGGGCTTCCGGGTCCAGCCCTGGCACCACAGCGCTGTAGCGTGGCTGGAACAATGCGGTAAGGCTTCTGCCAGGAGACTTCCAGATGCACGGAAAGTCCTGGCCTGGCCCAGAGCCTCTCCAGGGAGAATTAAGCCCAGCCCTGTCTCGGGGGAGCCTCAAGGCCCTGAGCCCACCTGCTGCATATCTGCTGTCATATCTGCAAGGAAAGCGGAGGGGTTGGTTGTGATGGAAAAGTGGCTCCCAGGGAGGGGTTGCCTGGAAGGGGCCACCCTTGATATAATCTTATTCAGTCTTTATTTCATGAATGGAACTTGAGACTCCAAGGTGGACACTCTCCCGTTCAGGTGCAGTGATATGTCCAACTGAACACCCACTCCCCATCCTCTTGTGTTGTAGCTAGGGGTGATCATGTGACCAAGCTCGGGCTAAGGAGCTGGAGGGGGTCTCTTGGGAGTCTCTGGGAAAGCTTTTGCTTTCATGATGAAAATGGAGAGAAGTGGCAGGTCACCTCCTCCCCTCCATCCAGCCTCGACTGCAGACGTGACGTCTGGAGTTACAGTGGTCGTCCTGAAGTCAAGAGGCAACGGGTCTTAGGGATCAGCCGAGAGCCCCACGCATCTGGGCATTGCGGAAGCATTGACACATCACCACCCAGTGTTCTCCAGATATCTTGCCGTGTGAGAAAAAGAAAGCCTTTTTTAGTGAGCACTAAAAGTTAGGCTTCCCATTATTGGCAGCCTAAAGCATTACTGAGTGATCCATACCCCCCAAAGCTGAGGGAATTGCTAAGGGGAGGAAGCCCTGGCCTCCCCCTTAACTAGCTGCGCGCCCTGCACGAGGGGCTGCATGGACCCTTGCTCTGAATGCCCCACTCTGACTTCTCCCCTGAGCACTCCCCTTCTCCTCCCTCAGCCACCATAGATACCACCCTTTCTCTGGGGCCTTCTTTGACCACTCTCCACACCCTGCCCTAGGATATCATTGTCACCTGGGTATCACTACAGAGCTTTATGGACATGTTCTTTAATAGCAACCTATTCGAGTTTGGAGATGCTGATTAACCATAAACATCTTTCCTCCCAGTTTTGAGCAGTTGAGAAGTAGATCTTGCAGTCAGATGGCAACCACATTCCAGCCTTAACCCTGGTGTAGCCGGACTGGAGGACATGGTGTGGACGTGGGGCTTCCTGGTACTTCCCTCCAGGTCCAGGCTCGGGGTCCATGGGGGAAAGTGCAGTTACATCATCACCTATCACACGAACGCCTCCACTTCCTGCCTGTCAAAGGCAAGGATGCTTTCGAGGAGGATGTCCCTAAATCCTAGGCTAGTGGGAAGCTAAGAATGGGAAAATGGCTTGCCCG
>NW_007726508.1:30426-36359 GCF_000696425.1 Galeopterus variegatus
CCCTCCAGGTCCAGGCTCGGGGTCCATGGGGGAAAGTGCAGTTACATCATCACCTATCACATGAACGCCTCCACTTCCTGCCTGTCAAAGGCGAGGATGCTTTCGAGAAGGAGGATGTCCCTAAATCCTAGGCTAGTGGGAAGCTAAGAATGGGAAAATGGCTTGCCCGCCAGCACTTCACCTGGCATCCTGGCCTGGGTTCCCCAGAAAGCAGACCCTACACAACGGCCTGTGTGCTGTGAGCAGCAGTGAGAGGCAAGGAGTGAACTGGGGGAGGAGGGGATACCCACACACGGCTCTCTCCTGAGCTGGCCACCAGAACAGGTGGCGGGAAGCCTGCTCCTCAGGACTGTCTGCCTGGGGATTAAATGGGGCAGCATTTACCTGCTGGTTCCTGCTCTCCATCAGTCGAAGCTGGCTCCAAACTGCTCATGCCTTCTGGTTGGGGGTATGTACGTACAGAGAGAGGCCAAGCGTTGGCCACAGCATGGAGCCCAAGAAGACCTGAGAGCAAGAAGTGAGAGGTGGACAATGTGAGCCTGGGGGGGAGTTGGCAGGTCACCCCTGCACCACGTGGTGAGAGACTGCTGGGAATGGGTGGCTGCAGCCGTGCCTGGAGTAAGAGTGGGCCCAGGGGATCTGCGGTGTGCACAAGAGGGGCCCGATGCGTTGGTTAGCCAACAGTCACGTGCTAATCAGTTACTCTTCTTCGTTCATTGGTCCAACACATGCTGATTATGCTTCCTGAGGGCCTACTGCAGGTCAGGCATGGTAAGCCCTTGGAAATAGAGGAGAGAGCGTCTGCCCCTTGTGAAACTTGGAATCTTGCAACATGGATACTTTAAACAGATAATTATAAATAAATTTTAAGGGTAAAAAGTGTGCCAAAAGAGAACCTCCTAGTACTATAAGAATATAAGATAGGGACCTAACCTGGTCAAGGGAATTTATTCATTGCTTTTTCATGTGTGTGTTTATTCATTCAGCATATTTTTATTGAGGGCCAAAAACATACAGGTCCCATTCTAGCCCTGAGGATACCGCAGGGAACAAGTTCCTGCCCTCTAGTGAGGTAGAAAGCTAGTAACCAAATGCACCTGCACTACTGGTCAGGCAGCAAACATGAGGCAGAACGCAGGAGAAAGGACGAAGGGAGGGCTACTGTGGGTGGGGAGGGGAGGCACCTCTCAGCAGGAGACCAGGCCTCATTCACCTTTTATCCCCAGGCCCACAGCTCACCTGCAGGGTCACCGTGGATAAAATAGTGACTCTCTCGGAACTTCTGTCCCCTTTTCATTCATGCATGCATTCGCTCAGTATCCACGGATTGTTTTCTGTGAGATACAGCAGTGAACAAAAGAGACAAAAATTTCTGATTTCATGAAATTTAAATTCTATTTTGGGACAGGAGGGGAGAAAAAATAAGAAAAACAAATTTTAGTGAGCTGGTGATAATATGAAAAAAAGTGAAGCAGGAGAAAGAGCCAAGGAGAAGCATTGGAGTGAGCAGTAGAGGCTGCAGTTTTAATGGACTGGCCTGGGACTCCCCGGGTCATGGAAGAGCAGTTGAGGTCGTGGTGGTTATTGATGTGTGTCAACTTGACTGGCGTTAGGGATGCCCAGAGAGCTGGTAAAACATGAGTTTGGGGTATGTCTGTGAGGGTGTTTCCAGAAGAGACTAGCATTTGAGTCAATAACTGAGTACAGAAGATCACCCTCAGCAGTGTGGGCAGCATTCTTCACTCCCTCGATAGCCTGATAGAGCAAAAAGGTGAAGGAAAAGTGAGTTTCCTCTCTCTTCTGGAGCTGGGACACCCATGTTCTGCCCCCACACACAAAAGCTTCATGTTCTCGAGCTTTTGGACGTCAGAACTTACATCAGCTGCCACGCCCTTCTCCAGCTGGCGGGTGGCAGACTGTGGGACTCAGCCTCCGTCGTCACGGGAGCCAGTGCTCATACTGAATCTTCTCTTATGTATCTGTCCTATTGGTTTTGTTTTTCTGAAGAACCCTGATTACTGTACAGAAGCGGAGGGAAAAATGGAACTCAGGTAAAAATGTCACTCAGAAAAACTGCACCGCAGGGAGCTTGCAATGATAAAGGGGAGATTAGATCTGTAAGGATGTGGCTCATAGTAGGTGTTCAATACATGTCAACATTCTCTTCCACTTTTCTTCTCAAATTTGTTAGCAAAATGGAACTTTATTTTATTTAAAGGCTTTTTTTTTAAAAAAAATACAAGCTGTTTTCCAAGGCAGTTAAAGAAATGTAATCAATCGCAGGGTGTCAAGTGACGGATGGAAAAGGAAACCAGGAAAGAACATAGATTGGAAAAGCTCAGAGAAAAATGCCACCACTGCAAGGAAGCTAAACGATCACCTTCTCGAAAGCTTCTTGTCATCAGCAAGGAAACTGGAATCCAGAGAATGGAAGGGACTTGACCGAGGTCAGCCCAAGAATAGGCATTACAGGAAACGTCCTTCTGTTGGCTGAAAGGGGCCCAAGGAAAAGGAGAAATGGACATGCCCCCCTATGCCAAAGGGCAGGAAGCAGCATCAGACAGATGTGTTCTGGGATGAGGCAGACCTGGGATTGGTTCCTGGAAATATCAAGTGTTTATGAGGAGGTGGAGCAACTGGGACTTTCATGCACCCCTCGTGGAAGTATTAAACAGTACAACCAGCTTGGAAACAAGTCTGGCCATTTTAATAAAGCTAAACATATACTTATCCAATGACCCAGCCATTTCATTCTCAGGTATTTATTCAAGAAAAATAAAAACAAGTCCACACAAAAACTTGTACAAATATGTTCAAAGCAGCTTTATTCATAATAGCAGCAAACTGAAAACTAACCAAATATCCACAAACAGGAAAAAAAATGTAATCTGTTTATCCAGGGAAGTANGGTGGCAGACTGTGGGACTCAGCCTCCGTCGTCACGGGAGCCAGTGCTCATACTGAATCTTCTCTTATGTATCTGTCCTATTGGTTTTGTTTTTCTGAAGAACCCTGATTACTGTACAGAAGCGGAGGGAAAAATGGAACTCAGGTAAAAATGTCACTCAGAAAAACTGCACCGCAGGGAGCTTGCAATGATAAAGGGGAGATTAGATCTGTAAGGATGTGGCTCATAGTAGGTGTTCAATACATGTCAACATTCTCTTCCACTTTTCTTCTCAAATTTGTTAGCAAAATGGAACTTTATTTTATTTAAAGGCTTTTTTTTTTTTAAAAATACAAGCTGTTTTCCAAGGCAGTTAAAGAAATGTAATCAATCGCAGGGTGTCAAGTGACGGATGGAAAAGGAAACCAGGAAAGAACATAGATTGGAAAAGCTCAGAGAAAAATGCCACCACTGCAAGGAAGCTAAACGATCACCTTCTCGAAAGCTTCTTGTCATCAGCAAGGAAACTGGAATCCAGAGAATGGAAGGGACTTGACCGAGGTCAGCCCAAGAATAGGCATTACAGGAAACGTCCTTCTGTTGGCTGAAAGGGGCCCAAGGAAAAGGAGAAATGGACATGCCCCCCTATGCCAAAGGGCAGGAAGCAGCATCAGACAGATGTGTTCTGGGATGAGGCAGACCTGGGATTGGTTCCTGGAAATATCAAGTGTTTATGAGGAGGTGGAGCAACTGGGACTTTCATGCACCCCTCGTGGAAGTATTAAACAGTACAACCAGCTTGGAAACTAGTCTGGCCATTTTAATAAAGCTAAACATATACTTATCCAATGACCCAGCCATTTCATTCCAGCAACTGGGACTTTCATGCACCCCTCGTGGAAGTATTAAACAGTACAACCAGCTTGGAAACAAGTCTGGCCATTTTAATAAAGCTAAACATATACTTATCCAATGACCCAGCCATTTCATTCTCAGGTATTTATTCAAGAAAAATAAAAACAAGTCCACACAAAAACTTGTACAAATATGTTCAAAGCAGCTTTATTCATAATAGCAGCAAACTGAAAACTAACCAAATATCCACAAACAGGAAAAAAAATGTAATCTGTTTATCCAGGGAAGTAACACTCAGTAATAAAAAGGGGCAATCCATGGCTATATGCAAAATATGAATGAATCTCAAAAAAAACATCATTTGAGCAACAGAGGCCAAAGAGATGAAAAGAGCTAAATCTGGGAAGCAAACGTGAGCAAAGAAGTCTAATAGGTTCTTATCAAGTGTTCTGGCTGCCCAGAATTCTTTGAACACCCTCATTATGTTTTGTGAGTATGTCGTTTTGTGATTTCCGTCTTCCCAAAGCAGCAGTCAGAGCACTTGCTTACCCAGCCTCCTTTGCAGCTCAGCACAAGCATGGGACCCCACCAATCCATCAGATGCACCTGCTGGAGAGTGGAATTCAGAACCCAACAACTGCAGGAAAGAACTCAGCACAGAATCTGTATCTGCTGGTGAGGCTGGAGGCTAACAGGTCTTAGTAGGTTCTAGTGGCAGTAGTGATTGCACAGTTCTGTTTGGGTACAGAAGTGACATGGAGCTGATAGCAACTGTGATAGTGACAAATATAAAACCCTGATATATCTGGTATGCAGTGATGACAAGGGCACTGGTGGAATGGCAGGTCCCTTATCAGACTATTTCTGGAGCAAGGTTCCAGGCAGTGCTACAGAAGCTGAATCTCAAGACAGGTCCTCTGGTCCTCATGATACATCCGTCAGGTACCCAGGATCCTCACCGTGCCCCAAAGTAAACCCCTCATTTCAGCCACCTGCCTTCCTCTTTGCCCCACAGTCTGCTCTGCCTGCATTGGTCTTCATTTCATCTAGTGGCAACTCTGTTCTTCCACTCGCTCGAGTCAAAAACCTGACTCCTTTTTTTCTTTCCTATGCAGCTCTCAACCTAGCAGAACCTTCAACACACACCCAGCATCCAGCCTCCTCATCCTCTTTGTGGCCGCCACCCCGCTTCAAACCGTCACAGCAGGATTGTCAAAGTTAATAGATGAATTCACTTTTTTCCCTGATTCCATCCTTGTTCACTATAATTTCAAAACTGCAGCCAGGGTGGTCCTTCTGGAAATGTTAATGCCATCTTGAAAGCCTTTGGTGACTCTCCATTTCCTTCAGAGTGAACGCCAAAATCTGTACAATGGTCCACATGGGTGCAAAACTCCTAAATATATGATTAGACATCTAAATATAATGGCATATTTTCTTTTACAATACATCACGATAAAGTAGGATTTATCCCAGAAAAACAAGGAACCTCTATTCATGTGATTCAGCATATTAACGATAGAAAGGGGAAAACCATCATATCAATCAGTGCTTAAATAGCATCTGATAAAGTTCAGTTATAATTTTTAAAAAATGCTTGTACAAAAATGAATAGATGATAAGATCCTTAATTTGATAAAGGCTTCATATTAAATATGTAGAGAAAACATGATACTTCAGAGAAGTTTCCTTTCAGTTCAGGAATAGAACGAGTAGAGCCGCCATCAGAACTATTGTGCCAAATAATTTCAGAAGTTCTTATTAACACAGAAAGAAAAGTGGAGCGATGGTAGAGTGAGAAGAGAAAGACCTTTTCCACGTCATTTACAAACGATGCACTACTTTTCATAGAAGGCCCCAAACAGTCAGCAAACTCTAAGAACTAGAAGGAAAAACAAACAACTTTGCCACATACAAGATCAATATGTGAAAATTAATAATGTTCTTTTATACCTCTATTAACAACAAGGAATTGTAATAGAAAACANGTGAAAATTAATAATGTTCTTTTATACCTCTATTAACAACAAGGAATTGTAATAGAAAACAAGATACCATTTAGAACAGCAGCAATAACTACAAAGTAGAAATTAAACAGAAAATATTTGAACCTAAGGAAATGAAATATAATCCATATTCATAAACGGGGGACATTTTTATTTTATATATTTTATTTGTTTTATTTTATTTT
>NW_007726508.1:38342-39509 GCF_000696425.1 Galeopterus variegatus
GCGGGAGCGCCGCCGCGCTTCCCAAGCGGCGCACTTATCCAGTGCGCCACCGGTCCGGCCCCTGTTAATTGTTTCTTTTGCTGTGCAGAAGATTTTTAGTTTGATATAATCCCATTTATTTATTTTTCCTTTGGTTACCCATGCTTTTGGGGTCATATTCATGAAGTCTGTGCCCAGTCCTACTTCCTGAAGTGTTTCTCCTATGCTTTCTTTGAGAAGTTTTATTGTTTCAGGGTGCCTATTTAATTCTTTAATCCATTTTGAGTTAACTTTAGTGTATGGTGAAAGGTATGGGTCTAGTTTCACCATTTGCTGAAGAGGCAGTCCCTACCCCAGTGCATAGGCTTGGTTCCTTTGTCAAAGATCAGATGGCTGTAGGTGTGTGGCTTGATTTCTGGATTCTCTATTTTATTCCATTGATCAGTGTGTCTGTTTTTATGCCAGTACCATGCTGTTTGGGTTATTATAACTTTGTAGTATAGTTTAAAGTAAGGTAGTATTATCCCTCCAGCTTTATTTTATTTATTTACTTATTGTTGGCTCAGCATTGCTTTGGCTATGCATGGTCTTTTGTTATTCCATATAAATGTCTGGATAGTTTTTTCCATTCCTGAGGAAAATGTCATTGGAATTTTGACAGGGATTGCATTGAATTTGTATATCACTTTGGCTAGTATGTACATTTTCACTATGTTGATTCTTCCAATCCAAGAGCATGGGATATCTTTCCATCTTCTTGTATCCTCTCATTTCTCTCAGCAGTGGTTTGTTCTCACTATAGAGATTTTTCACATCCTTGGTTAACTCAATTCCTAAGTATTTTATTGTTTTGGTGGCTATTGTAAATGAGCAGGCTTTCTTGAGTTCTCTTTCTGCATGTTCACTATTGGAGAATAGAAATGCTACATTGATTTTGTATCCTGCTACTGTGCTGAAATCATTTATCAACTCCAAGAAGTTTTTTGTGGAGGCTTTAGGCTGTTCAATATATAGGATCATGTCATCTGCAAAGAGGGACAGTTTGACTTCATCTTTTCCAATCTGGATGCCCTTTATTTCCTTCTCTTCTCTGATTGCTCTGGCTAGTACTTCCAACACTATGTTGAATAGGAGTGGTGAGAGTGGGCATCCTTGTCTAGTTCCTGTTCTTAAAGGAAAAGCTTTCAG
>NW_007726508.1:40509-41186 GCF_000696425.1 Galeopterus variegatus
TCAATTTTATTTATCTTTTCACAAAAGCAACTTTTTGATTTGTTGATCTTTTGTGTTGTTTTAGGGTTTCAATTTCATTAAGTTCTGCTCTGATCTTAATGATTTCTTTCCGTCTGCTAACTTTGGGTTTGGATTGTTCTTGTTTTTCTAGTTCTTAAGGTGAAGTATTAGGTTGTTCATTTGCCATTTTTCCATTCTTCTGAAGTAAGCATTTATTCTCATAAATTTCCCCCTTAGTACTGCTTTTGCAGTATCCCACAGGTTTTGGTATAATGTATCATTATTTTTATTAGTTTCAATAAATTTCTGGATTTCCTGTTTGATTTCTTCTTGGACCCATATGTCATTAAGTAGAATGCTGTTTAATTTCCACGTGTTTGTATTGTTTCCAGAATTTCGTTTGTTATTCCTTTCTAATTTTAAACCATTGTGGTCTGAAAAAATACATGGGATAATTCCAATTTTTTTGAATTTGTTGAGACTTGATTTGTGACCTAATATGTGATCTATCCTGGACAATGATCCATGTGCTGATAAGAAGAATGAATATTCTGAGGTTGTTGGATGGAATGTTCTGCATATACCTGCCAAGTCCAATTCGTCGAGTGTGTTGTTTAGATCTTGTGTTTCTCTGCTGATTCTTTGCCTAGATGATCTGTCCAATATATATATATATT
>NW_007726508.1:41487-42900 GCF_000696425.1 Galeopterus variegatus
ATCATTATGTAGTGGCCATCATTATCTCTTTTTATGGTTTTTAGTTTAAAGTCTATTTTATCAGATACAAGAACAGCTACTCCAGCTCATTTTTCTTATCTGTTTTCATGGT
This sequence comes from Galeopterus variegatus, assembly GCF_000696425.1. Taxonomy (NCBI): domain Eukaryota; kingdom Metazoa; phylum Chordata; class Mammalia; order Dermoptera; family Cynocephalidae; genus Galeopterus; species Galeopterus variegatus. The sequence goes on from NW_007726508.1 coordinate 41,600, forward strand.
AAATCTTTTTCCATCTTTTCACTCTTAGTCTATGTGAGTCTTTATGGGTGAGGTGGGTCTCTTGAAGGCTGCATATTGTTGGGTCCTCCTTTTTAATCCAGTCAGCCAGTCTGTATCTTTTGATTGGGGGATTTAAGCCTTTTACGTTAAGAGTTGTTATTGAAAAGTGTTCATTTAATCCTAGCATTTTACTGATTTTTGTTTGAATGGCTTAAGTGTCTTTTGTTCCTTTCTTTCCACTTTACTGTTTGTTTTCTGTATTTGTTGGTTCCTTGGGTTGTAGATAGCCTTTTTTGTTTGTTTGTTTGTTTGTTTGTTTGTTTTCTCTTCATAGATGTGATTTTTATTATGCTAGTGGGTTTTAATTTTTCTTGGGTTTTTATAGCAGTAATAGTTATTTTTCAGGACCAAACCCAGTACTCCCTTGAAAATTTCTTGTAAGGCTGGTGGTGTGGTAGTGAACTCCCACAGTTTTTGTTTGTCTAAGAAATATACTATTTGCTCTTCATTTCAGAAGGATAGCCTTGCAGGGTAGAGTATTCTTGGCTGGCAATCTCTGTCCTTTAGTATTTTGAATATATCATCCCACTCCTTTCTGGCTTTAAGGTTTGTGATGAAAAGTCTGATGTTAATCTGATTGGGGCTCCCTTATAGGTGATTTGACGCTTCTCTCTGGCAGCTTTTAAGATTCTCTCTTTGTCTTTGAGTTTTGCCAATTTGACTATAACATGTCTTGGAGAAGACCTTTTTGGGTAGAATACGTTCGGGGATCTTTGAGCTTCCTGAATCTGAAGATCTGTGTCTTTTCTCATACCTGGGAAGTTTTCTGCCACTATGTTGTTGAATGTGTTTTCAATGCAATCTCCTTTTTCCTCCCCTTCTGGAATACCCATGACTTGGATATTTGATGAGTTAAGGTTATCTGATATCTCTCTTCGATTTTCTTCAATGTTTTTAATTCTTTTTTCTTTCTTTTCTTTCTTTCTTTCTTTCTTTCTTTCTTTCTTTCTTTCTTTCTTTCTTTTTTTGTCTGCCTGTGTTATTTCAAACAGCCCATCTTCAAGGTCCAAAGTTTTCTCTTCTGCTTCTGCAAGCCTGCTGGTTAAACTCTCTGTTGTGTTTTTTTATTTCATTGGATGAATTCTTCAGCTTGGTACCCTCTGCTACATTCTTTTTCTGGGCATTGATTTCCTTGTACATTTCTTCTTTCAGGTCCTGTATACTTTTCCTCATTTCATCGTGTTGTCCAGCTGAGTTTTCTTGCATCTCATTTAGTTTCCTTAGAATTATCACTTGAAATT
>NW_007726508.1:43900-54130 GCF_000696425.1 Galeopterus variegatus
AGAGCTTGAGAGTTATTACCCTTTGGTGGTGTACTTTCTTGATTTTTCATATTTCTGGTATCTTTTGTTTGATGTTTAGTCATTGTGGCTGGGGGTTTCACAGTCTAATGTTTTGACACGATCATCTGGCTAGGATGTTGCTGGGGTTGCCAATTTGGTATGGCTACCTCAGTGTCTGCTCAATTGGTCACTAGTGCCTTGTGTGCATGGTTGCCTCAGGTCTTGGGCCTCTCTGGGGAGGCGCCTCTCTGGTCTGCATGCACTCAGCCAGTCTGCTGGGTTGTGCACCAGCACCGCAGGGCGTGTCGTCTCTGCGGAGCTTCTGCCTCCTGTGCTGGACATCTCCCTGCTCCTTGCGCAGTGTGCTGGGCTGCTGGGTTGCACGCTGGCACTGCAGGGCATGTGGTCTCTGCAGAGCTTCTGTCTCCCCTGCTGGATGTCTCCTTGCTCCATGTGCACTCAGCTGGGCTGGGTGTGGAGTCAGATGGTGGATGTGAGGCCTACCTGCTGGGTCACGGGCTGGCACTGCAGGGCGTGTGATCTCTGCAGAGCTTCTGCCTCCCCTGCTGGACGTCTCCCTGCTTCATGCACACTCCCAGAAGCATTTGAAGTTACTGCAAAGCTACACGGTGGCTGCTGTGGCATCTCCTGTTGGTTACCCAATGGGGAACATTTTAAAGATGTCAGTTCTCCCCAAATTAATCTGTACATCCAAAATAGTTCCCCCTATTCCAATAAGATTTTAAACTTAAATTGATTCCAAAGAAATTTTCTATAAGAGGATAAAAACTAAGAAATAATCAAGCCAAAATTTACAGAGATTGAAGTTGGCAGCTTGCCTTATTAGACATCAAGACTTATTACAAACTCATGGTAATTAAAATACCATACATGGTATTGGTATGAAAAAAAAGACAAATATGCTAATAAAAAAAAGGATAGAGTTCCAATTATATATGAGAACTTGGTATTGCTAAGAGCTGTAAAAAGTCTGAGATATTATGCTACTTGCAAGCTAACAGGTTAGCCTGCCACGATTTCATGGTTGTTGGCAGAAGACACAAGACTACTGGATCAGAGACACAGGACAGTTTATTACTCACCACAACAGCAGTACCCAGAATATCAGCATTTGTGCTGGTTCTCCAAGTCCCAATTCTTACTAGGAACATTGCTATCACAGCTACTGTGCCACTTAATCCTAGAAGCTCTTGCAATGTCCCTAGGACAACATGAAGAGGTCTAGGTGATGCCTGCATGCAGTGACTTAATTGACAGTAGAGAAACCCTCAGCTTAAGGAACCCAAATCTTTCAAAATAGGCAGTAAGCCCTCCTGACCTTGGCCTCAGAGGAAGATGGTATTTTTATTATACTGGGCAGTAAATAAACCTGCTTTTTGCTTTGCATGGAGACACTATATGTATTTCCAAGGCTGTTTGCTATACAAACATCATTGAAAAGATAGTTGCAAACAGTCTATCTATCACAGTCTCTGCTCACAAGATGTGTGGAAAGGCCAGAGACATATGAAGAATTGTCTCCCAAAAGGTACAGAGGAGAGCCAGCATCACAATCATTGGAGCAGGGATGAATTATTTAGTAAATTACGTTAGGAATAGTAACTTCCTGTGCAAAATAATAATAATAATAATAAAGTTGATTTCTTCATTTTTTTAATAAAAATAAACTCCAAATGGTTTAAAAACCTAGATTTGAAAATTAAGATTAAAAGCTAATAGAAAAAAATATGTAGTTTTTATCAGCACCGCACTCTACCGAGTGAGCCACGGGCCGGCTCCCAAAATATGTAGTTTTTATGTTTTACTTTGGAGTCATGAATTATTTCTTAAATACAGGGGTACTTCAAATAGTTCATGGAAAGATTCATCTTATCTTCCAACTCTATTTTCCATGAATTTTTTGGTATGCCCTCATAAGACCCCAAAAGCACAAACTATAAGGGGAAAAAATGAATTTACATCAGAATTATATTCATCAAAGTGCACCATTATAAACCTTAACATATGCACGACAATTTTGGAGAAGACTTTGGCAAAGTCTAAAACCAGTGAATGATTAAAAAGTAGATTACTCATTCAAGTAATTCCTGCAAACCATCAAGAAAAAGAAAGGAAAATAAATAGAAAAATGGGTAGAGGATATAAATAAGTAATTCACATAGTATATAAATGGCTAATACATTTCTGGAGAGGGGCTCAAACTGTCAAGAAAGGACAGAAGTGTGAATTTGGATGAGGAGCCACTTTATACCTCATCTGACTGGCCAACATTAGAAAGTCGGAAAACATGAACTCTGGGTGAGGATGTGCACAGCTGTAGGAATTATGTTGCAGTTGTTTGGGAGAGTCATACAGAAATAGTGAAATTAAGGTATGTGTACCCTATGGTCCTGCAATTATACTGCAGAGCGTGTATCTCAGAGAAAGTCTCCTGCGTGTCCATGAAGAAACATGCTCTGTGACTTTGCACATCCCCTTTCTCTGCCTGGCTTCCCCTCACTTGTCCTATAAGATGCAGCTCAAGCTTGATCTTCCAAGTGTCTTCACCACCCTGATGACTCTGTGCCCATCCTTCAAACTCCCACCCCACTCCTGGTTTCATTCTGTCTGTGCACTCAGCACACTGTATATCTGCAGTTGGTTTAAATGAAATCTGCATCTCCCATTAGGTTGGGAGCTCCTTGCAGCACTGACTATATTTTATTTATCCCGTGTCTACAGCTGTGTGCACAGAACAGACATTCAGCTACAGGGAATGAGTAAATTCATCACAATGTAGAGCCTGGATCTGGTACCTGGTATTTGTAAGGCAGACTTTCTTCCTCATGTCCAGATCGTACCCTCACTCCAGTAATCTCTGCCAGTCTGATAAGGGCAGGCAAAGGTGCTTCAGCCTTGGGATTCCTGTCTATCAGCAGGAATTCCATGCAGCCACTCCTGGCATGTCCCTTTGGAGTGAGTCTGCTAATAGCCTGTGTCATTTTAAAGGAGAAGACGTCTGCCAGGCTGGGACGTGATGTGTATTCAGCACAGCTGGTGTTTGTCAGCCACAGGCCCTGCTGTTCCAGAAGCTTCCATTCCTCCCATTCCCCTCATTCAAGAATGTGAGGCCCAGCTCCCTCTGGGCTCCAAAAATGCCTCAGGCTGGGTCCTGTAAAATCCTAACCTTTCCTCCCACCCTTATTCCCTCAGCATCACCACCTTCATCGTAAAACAATTTATACAAGTGGAAAGGAAGAAAAAAAAAATCCAGTGCAGAAATACCATATGTAGAACAACATCACGAAATCCCCTTAATGTCCTGAAATCTGCACTAGGCCATTTGGAAGATACATTAGCTAGATAAGTATTAACAGAAGGGCCTATCACAGAAATGTTACCCAAACTACCACTTTTTATTAAGCCCCCAGGAGAACTTAAAACCAGTCCATTACTCTGATGTCTGGGACGGGCCTGTTTACTCCCCATCCCACCCCCCAGCCAAGGCAAGCTTAAGTGTTCCAGAAAAGGGACATGGATTAACCATAGACACAACCAAGAGCCATCCTCTCCATGTCAGAATCTGGGTGGAGGGAAGCTTGACTTTCAGCTGATGCTCAGAGTTGAGCCAGGTCACCCTTGAGTTTCTAGAGAGAGGAAAGGGCAGGGAGAGAGAGTCAAATACTATACTATGGATGTATTACCCCCTCTTTACTCTTCCCTCAGAAACCAGGACACCCAAATACACTAAGACCTGCTGTGTGACTTTGGACAGTTACTAAGCTCTCTGGCTCTCAGACTCATCATTTTCAAAAAGAGAAGAGTACCAGAGTCATTAAATGATCTTTCAGAAGAGGCTCCAGAGGAGGTTGACTGCAGCTTACAGCTCTTTCACCTTCCCAGATGGGGTGGTTGCAGGTAATTATGTAATCTCTCCAAGTCTTGGTTTCCTCATCTATAAATTGGGGTTTACAAAATCAACCCCTTGAACTGTAGCGAGAATCAAATAAGACTTTATGTGGAAAGTACTCAAAACAGTTCCTGGAGCATAATAAGTGCTCAATAAGTACACGTAGCTATTACTGTTGCCTCTGAGGTTCTATGGTAGGTAGCCTCAGAAATGGTCCCCAATGACCCTTGCCTCCTGGTATTCATACCCTTGTGTAATCCTTGAGTGTGGGCTGGACCTAGCAACTTACATCTAGTGAATAGAATATAGTAGAAGTAAAGGAATGTCATGTCCAAGACCAGGTTCTAAAAAGACTCCACTCCATCTTGTGTGTACTCTCCTGCTCTTTCATTTGCTCACTCTGAAGGAAGCCAGCTGCCATGTTGTCAGCCTTTCTATGGAGAGGCCCATGTGGCGAGAAACTAAGAAAGACCTCCAGGCAATAGCCAATGAGGGACTGAGACCTTCAGTCTAACAACCTACAAGGAAATGGACCCCTCCAACAACCACTGGAGTGTGCTTGGGAGAGGATCCTCCTCAGTCAAGCCATCAGATGAGACCCCAGCCCCAGTCTCCACCTCGAGTGCACTGTGGGAGACCCCAAGCCAGAGGACCCAGCTAAGCCAGGCCTGGATTCCTGGCCGACAGAAACTGCAAGATAATACATATTTGGGGTAATTTCTTACACAGCAATAGATAACTTCTATAGGCTTCTTTCAGCTTCAATATGATCTTTCCAAGGAAATTCCAAAACTCAGATTATTTCTGAGACACCTGGGTATACCCATTGAGAACTGTGGTCTGTGTTAAGAAAGCATTTATGGAACTCCTACCACAAAGTGCTGCAGGTTCTTCAGGCAAGTCACAGAGTGCACTGTGGGAGACCCCAAGCCAGAGGACCCAGCTAAGCCAGGCCTGGATTCCTGGCCCACAGAAACTGCAAGATAATACATATTTGGGGTAATTTCTTACACAGCAATAGATAACTTCTATAGCCTTCTTTCAGCTTCAATATGATCTTTCCAAGGAAATTCCAAAACTCAGATTATTTCTGAGATACCTGGGTATACCCATTGAGAACTGTGGTCTGTGTTAAGAAAGCATTTATGGAACTCCTACCACAAAGTACTGTAGGTTCTTCAGGCAAGTCACAAGAAGACAAGACACATCTTCATTCTTGTATCAGTGTGGCGGAACTACTATAAAGCTCTGTAATGTCTATCGTATCAGTATAGTGGAAATACTATATAACTCTATAAAATCTATTGTATCTGTATGGTGAAAATACTATATAACTTTAGTATCACATTAGTAGCCAGAAATTAGCTGTGGTTAGAGTATAACACCATGGAACTCAGCAAATGCTACAAATAGAGGGCTCTTTTTTGTTTTGTTTTTTGTTTTTAAGATCAATGTTAAACACTTACGAGCATGCTGATGAAGTTAATCCTTAGAACTCATTATTCTAAGAATTACAGGGATACTCAAAAGAAAAAAGATCTTTCCTACCCGAGGCAGACAAAAGGCTTGGGACTTGAGCTGCAGACAAAAAGGTCTCTCAAAGTCCCTTTTAGCTCTATATCCCACAATGCTATAAAATTATCAAAATTCAAGTGCAGCAAAGAACCCTGTCTTTGGAGAAACATAGATCTGGTTCAAATTCTGCCTGTGACTCTCCCTAGCTGATCACTGTTGGGTAACCCAACCTCTACCAGTCTCCTCATCTGCAAAACAGGACTATTACCCACTTCCAGAGGTGATTGTAAAGACCAACGTATGTGTGCGTACCTAGCACCGAGCCTCGTGCACAGGAGGTATGCAGCATGCTCAGGAGCTTGTTCCCGTCTCCTCCCTCTGGAAGGGAGAACTAGGTTTGGGGTCAGGGAACGGGAAGAGGGTGCAATGCTGACATCCAGCAGAATGTCGACATGATTATCTGCATCTCACGTGCTCCTCTCTGAGCTCGTTTCCCTTATTCTGATGTTAGGAAGCGTGTGAGATGAGACCGCAGGAGCACTTGTTGAGCTGTGAGGCCATTTCACATGTGAGACACCACCAACCTCACCTTCATCGTCATCCTCACCATCAAGGGTGACAAAGACAGGAGCGGCCTCATTTTTGAGCATAGCAAATATTCATTCCTTAACCAGGTAAGGACGAAAGCATGACTTCCTCTGCTTTCTTTCCTGCGGCAGCTCTAGGGCGTGTCCCAGTGTCTGCAACACAGTAAGTGCTCACTAAATAGCTTTTGGATGAATGAAGGTGCTGAAGATAGTTTGAGCTGGAGGGGATCTAAGCCAACACGATGTCCCGCCAGCTCACATGTGCCCTTTTTATAGATGATAAAGCCGAGTCTCCACGTCCTACAGCAGGGGGGGCCTATTTAGCTCCCAGGCTAAGCCAGTCTCCCTGGCATCCTGTCTGCTCCAGTCTTCAAGAGGAAGCCTGCAGGGTCTGGGACTTCTCTCAGCCCTCAGACTCTACTCAAATTTCAGAAGACTTCAGAATAATGAGGCATGTTCAAACTCGGCAGGAAAGAGAAAACTTTCAGGCTAGTTTTTAAATTTTTATTTTAGTTTTATTTTTTAACACTGAGAAAACACCAGGGTGGTTGCAGGAATGACCCCCTACAAAAAGGATTTTGTTGGGGGGCATGGGGAGTGGATTGAGGAATCTTACAAAGTTGAAAACCTGCTGGTCCTTGTTAAAAAGAACAGAACAGCATTCTCCCCTCCTCCAGGGTGTGACCCTCCTCTTCCAGAACCCCTGGTTTTATTTTATAATCTAACTTGGCTGCAAACTCCCTAGCTACATGCCTGACTTTTTACAGCCACGACTGGGGGATGACATCATCTCATGAATTTATGGGTCACAGCAGAGGATGGAGCAGAGGAACTTGAAGGGGGAAATCACAGCCAATTTTGCCCCCACCCCTCCATGATGACTTTCCCAGCAGTGGCCTTGCAAATCTAGTCCTTGCTCTGCTGTGGCATGAGCAATGCTGCTGGGCCCGGATCCCAGGCTGCTGCCTGCCATGTTCTATGAGCTCTCAGCAGAACAAGGTGCTGGAGAGCCCTGGGGCTGAGTGAGCATGTCCACAAAATGAAGGGCTGTGCGCAGGGCCCATGAGGCTTTCTGATGCTGAGAGCCTGGGGCTGGCTGAGATTAGGGTGACAGTACCTGAACGTGGTGGTTGCCTTAGATGTGGCTTGCCAGCACTGTCTCTCCTTAGGCAGAGGCCCCTGCTATGGGAAGCCAAGACCTGCTGGTTTAGCTGTCTCCAAATGCAGTGCCAATGCCTTGACCTGGCAGCATTCCAGGTGCCAACCTACCTCCCGACCTTTCTTGCCACTGCCATGCTAAAACCAGGCTCCTGGAGCATGCCCTTACACTCCTGCCTCTATGCCTTTCCCTTCACTATTTCTTATGCCTGGAACACCCTCTCTCCTTGGATAACAACATCTCCTGGAAGTCTGAAGACCCATCAACTAGGTCCTGGAAACTGCCTTTAAAGACCTGTGGTGGCAGAGGGTGGGGAGGGTGGGGGCTGGGGGCAGAAGGCAGCTCTGCATGTGCTGACCACCAGAACAAGGCTCTACATCTATTTCACCTTGACCTTCTCCTCCCTTCTGTCCCCAGTACCTTGCACAGAGCTAGTGCTCAGAAGGGCTCCTCATGTGCACCAGTAAAACAACCTGAAATCAAAATGTCTGACAAAACAAAAACATCTATTTCACCTTGACCTTCTCCTCCCTTCTGTCCCCAGTACCTTGCACAGAGCTAGTGCCCAGAAGGGCTCCTCATGTGCACCAGTAAAACAACCTGAAATCCAAATGTCTGACAAAACAAAAGGCCCTCCCTCTACACAGATGTTGTGTGACCCTTGCAAGGCTGGGACTAGAGTGGGGTAAGAGAGGAGCTTAGGGCACAAAATTTAAGGAGGCATTACCTCTCAGGGTCGTGCAGGTGCAGGTCTGGCACCTGAGAGTGAGTGCCTCCTTACGTTCTGCACTCCTCTCACCTAACTCTAGCCCAGGCCCTGGTCCCTGGAGTGCTGTCTAAAACACAACTTGAACTGTACACCCTCCAACTTGGGAACTTTGACTCTCTCAGAGGTGGTGTTGGACTGTGGACAGAGTCTGGGCTCAGGAAGAGGGAATTCAAAGCTCTGCCACCTGTGAGCTCTGTGATTTGGGCACATTGCTTACTGCTCCTGAGCTTGAGCTCCCTCTTCTGCCAATGGCATATAAACACACTCCTCCCATGCCGGAAAGAGCAAGCAAGTGAACAGGCCTGGCACAAGGTCTAGCAGGTGGAGGCAGGTGAAAGAAAGAGGGGTCTGGAAAGATTTTAAATGTGGGTGCAGCCCTTGATTCATTCCAATAACTTACTATGAGCCAGACCCTCTGAACACACTGGGGGCCCAAAGATTGGTATGCCAGAGTCCCTATCCTGAGACACTCACAGGCAAGGATCTGAGAAAGACGGGCAAATCTTCAACCCTCACCCTACATAGTGGGGGCTTTAGTATGGGAACACAGGCAGGTGAGAGAGAGAGAGAGAGAGAGAGAGCGTGCTCGCACTGGAGGCTGACTGTAGGAGGAACACTGTACCCTACTGGAGTGACTGCTAACCTGTCCATTGAACTTTAAGAAGGAGGTTTTCAGGTGGAGGAGGAGAAAGAGGGTGCTCCAGCTGGAGGGACCAACATACGCAAAAGAATGGAGACACAAAACATTCTGGGGATTTTGAGAAAGTAGCTTTAGCTGACAGGTGAGCCATTTGGAGAGAAGAAGGAAGGAGCGTGTCCAGGAGGATTAAGGGGTGGCTGAAGAATTAGCAATGGGCAGTATAACTCCCTTTTTGAAAATCTGCACTCAAGCAGTGGGTGTGTATGAATGTGGGTGCCTGCGCACAGGGTGGGAAGGTCGACTGGGGCGGTAAAGAGAGTTCGACTGTATGAAAAATGGGACGAGGTATGATGTGGAAAGAGAGCTGTGGAATGACATGAGAGGATACTTTGACTTTACATGGCTTGGGTGGAAACTTGGTCAATGGCAACCATGAGGCCAAGGCCCTCAGGGTTCCTCTCAAGGAGATTAGAGTAAGACCAGCTTTGTGGCAGAGCCTGGCCTTCTCCCAGGGAGTGGGATTGAGCTGCTGGTAATTCAAGAACAGAGCTCCGTTCTGTGCCGCGTGCTGGTCGGTGTCTCTAGGGCCCGCATGAGCCTGGAGGTCTGGCTCTGCTCACACGGCCACATTTCCCTTCACATCCTCCTGGCGTCCTTCTGGCCTGGCAGCCCCTACTAGCAGTGCTCAGAGAAACCTGCTCCCACGGCAGCCCCTCTCACCACCCGTCCTTGGAGGCCGTGTTCTCATCAGCCTGCCCACTATCCCGGGATCCTGCCTTCTACACTCACGGCGCCTCCAATCCCTTCTCCGCCTTTCTCATCCCTTTGGAATAACCATTTTAAGAAAACCACGCTGCTCTCTTTCTTTAGCCCCATCGAGATCTGAGCCCTCACTGCTCCTGGCCTATTTGATCAGTCTTCCTCCCTTTCTTGCCAATTGTCAGGGAAATTGGAATCAGACTCAAACCTGTAACGAGATTAATGTTCTAAAGACAAGCGTGTACCTCCGAGTGGAATTGGGGCTGCTGCTCTTTGATAATCTATTCAACTCATTTGGTTCCATCGTTAATAGACAGCCGTGTATTCTGTGATGATTACAATATACATTAATCAAAGACACGTTATGCTGAGAGTCGAAAATTACACTTCCCTTTTTTCCCCTTTGCAGAAAAAAAAAAAGAAAAAAAATGTTCTGCCACTCGATGACAAGGAGAAAGGTATTTAGATCCACAGAAAACAAGCAATGAGCCTCTTTTTGAGAGCCAGTTCTGAAAACAATAAAAAAAATTATCTTTAAATGTCATGGTACCATTAACATTTTCAAGAACAAGGGTGGGAGCCAGGGTGAGCTGGGATGGGAAGACAGCATCCATAACTTGCATTAGATTCTCCAAAGAGATGCTCACCCCCCAAACGCTTGTAGAAATTTCTGGATCAGTGATCTTCAAGGTTCCTCTCAGCATTAAGAAGGTGGAATCTTGGGCCGGCCCTGTAGCTCACTCACTCAGCTGGGAGCGCCGAGGCCGCGGGTTTGGATCCTGTATAGGGATGGTCAGTGCGCTCACTGGCTGAGCGTGGTATGGACCACACCGTGCGGAGGGTTGCACTCCCCTTACCGGTCAGGAAAAAAAAAAAAAAAAAAAAAAAGGG
>NW_007726508.1:54796-57307 GCF_000696425.1 Galeopterus variegatus
GGAAAAAAAAAAAAAAAAAAAAGAAGGCGTAATCTTACATTTAACCAGCACTAGAGGATCTTAGAGTCACAAAGCCAACAAAGGCCAACTGGACACTTTGCCATTTTGTATTCAAATAAAATGCACCAAGTGATGTCTCTTCCTGCTCCCCGCTCAGGCCTGGGGCCCTTCACAATGACAGACAAGCGTGCGCTAGGAGTGAGGTGAAGGCAGAGGGGGAAGAAGCCCTTCTGGACTTGAGCTTGGATTTCTGGACTCAGCCTGGTTTCTGAAGCTAGCTTGGCCTCTAAGTCACAGAGCTGCTTCACCTTTCCGAGTGTTAACATCGTCATGTCCCAATGGGAATGTGTTTACTAACCAAGGGCGTGGCAGGGACTAAAGCAGCAATGGGTGTCGAATGCTCCGTAGGTGGAGTGTGCCATACAAGCACATGGTACTGTTCCAGCAAAGAGGAGAGCGTGTGAGTTCCAGGTCTAAGTACAGAGCCTGGAGCCAGGGGGCTTTGGATGTTGACCCTGCTGCTTGACCTTGAGCAAGTCATCTAACTATTTAACTCCATTTCTTCATAGTTAGATGATGAGAGTAATAGTACCTACCTCTTGAGTTCCTTCATTGTGTCTCAGGGCCATGCAATGAGTTAATAATATATGTAAGTCAGCTGGATCATGCCTGGACATAGTGAACACCATCTAAGTGTTTGCAATTACCACTGTTTAAGATCTGCAGTGGAATAAAAAAGCGCACACACAAAATCCTGGGGTCAGAGGCTTTTGTTACAGCAAAGACCACCTTTTTGTTCAGTCCTCTCTCCCCAGGGCTTAGCATGACAGTAAAATGAGTGATGAATAAATCCGCTGAATAAGTCAACATCCAACGTAACGCAGAGTTTCATGGCAGCCAGGGCAAGGACTGAAACGTCTTGAGTCCTACAATTCTCACCTGCTGGAAAAAGGAGACATACACCTCATCAGCAGAGGGTACAAACTTTTCCCTGGTGCCAACATTTAAAGAGAATGCAGCACATAAGACCTAGGTCAAAGCCAAATACTCTAATGAATCACACCTTCAATAAGAGTTAGCCAGAGGATGCAGAAATGCTCTTCATGTGACCTTGGATGACGGCTGGATGAGGTGGCTCCAGGCTGAGCTGTGGCAAGAACCTGGAGTGCAGGTAGACTTCATTGCTGACTGAAGGAACATCCAGATAGTTTGTATCTAAATGGGGATGTAGCTTAGACAACCTCCCCCCCCCACCTTCTCAGGAGTCGGGAACCACCTGATGTCACCAGCATCCTCAAGAGGCAGGACTAGGTGGTCCCCACAGTTGCTGTCACTAGAAAGCACAGCAAAGCCCCAGCCCGAGCAGGAACACCTTGTCATCGCGGGTCTCAGCCATAGACAGCCAGGCCGTGGAGGGACTGACCTGCAGCAGTGGCTTCTGGTGCCCCCGCCAGAGATGTGGTAGCACTGCGTCCAGGTCTCTGGGTGGATTTTCCTGATGAGAGAATTGCTAACTTTCCTCGTGGGTGTGAGACCTGCAGCTGCCAAAAAGGAAGAATAGTTTGGGTGTGGTACAAATTTCCTGCCACTCTTTCTGATTATAATAAAGTAGTATAAAAATGCTGCTTTTGATCCTTTCTGGAACATCAGGGGATATTGGCAACAAGCAAGACAGTGCCCACCTAAAGGCACAGAACACCTTTCTGTCCGCATCAGTCTTCTTCCCTATCCCCACACTCGCTCATCCTGTCTAATCACAAACCCTCCCTGCACTGTCACTTCGTCCCCGTGAATATGACACAGCTTCCTCTTATGTTAAACCGAGGGCACCCTCCGCACCCCTGAAGACCTCTGTCAAATACGGCCTGCTCTGGGAAGCTGCTGGGGGCATTCCCATGCGGGGTTCTCATGGCACATCCTGTGTCTGCTCGCCAAGGGTGTCATGCTGGTCCACGAGAGGTGGATCCTTGTCTGTGATCTGAGAGCAAATGCTGCCCACATCCGGGAGCTGTCATGAGGATTGTACATGTTAACACATAAAGTGCTCCCAAGAGCGCTGTCACAGCAACGCTAGTTATGATGAGCGTCGATTATAATTCTCCAAGAACTTTTCCATCCTTTATCTTAGTTAATCATCTCAGTTCTCTGTGAGAATGACATTTGTATGATGTCAAGGTTGAGTCATCTAAAGGGGAATGACTTGCCCAAGGTCACAGAGACAGGATGTGGCGGGACCCAGGCTCCCCACCCGGTGATTTTTGTGGCTCTTATCTGCTACCACAGCACCTAGTCCTGGACAGGGCCCCGAGGAGGCACCGAATGGAAAGGCGCAGGTTTCCAAGCAAGAGCTTTGCATTTTCAAATTGCCGGGTTTTACCAGAGGGAGATTTTGTGACCGTCTCTTTAATACCGTTCTTCCCCACATACATTACAGACTGTTGCTGCAGCGAGTCTCCAAATGAATATGCAATGATCAGCCCTGACTACACAGGTGTGACTGGGCCCACCAGT
>NW_007726508.1:57817-64516 GCF_000696425.1 Galeopterus variegatus
AGTCTCCAAATGAATATGCAATGATCAGCCCTGACTACACAGGTGTGACTGGGCCCACCAGTCAGTGACAACATTCTGAAATTCATCCCCTAAGAGGACACATCCCTATCCAAACCGGAGGACTAAAAACAGGGTAAGGCCAAGTGAAGGACTCCGGAATGTCCTCAGGAAAGGAAAATTGCAAAACATGTTGGGGTGCTGCTGCTGCCTTGCAGAGAGTGTGGGCCACGGGGGAAGGACCTCTCAGACGTCTGTGCTGTGAATGAATCCCAGCCTCAGTTCTAAATCAGAGCCCACCTACGTAACCACCCACAGCGGTCTGAGTTCCTCTGAGTGGCTCTGGGCTTCCTTATGAGCCTGGGAAGGTTGTTTACTGTCTGGGGGAAGGGGGAACTCAGCTTTGGCTGGATGGTCAGTGTTTATCTGTCAACCTATGTTGAATTCAACATGAGATTCCTTACTACATACCACCTTGGTTATTATTTAGTGAGGCCTTAGTTGGATCTGGGAACCGAGTTAAACAACCTCCAGTGCTCTGGCGCAGGCCTATGTCTAGACAACTGTGATGGCACAGGCTCAACGCTGTATAACACGTGTAGGGAGATTTCAAGCCCATAAACCATTCTCATGCCCATGCTCTCTTTTGATTAGGAAGGCAACCCTGTGCATTAATCAGGGCATGAATTTTACATACTCAGGGAATGAGGAAACTAAGGGGCTCATGGAGTCACTGAGGAACCAACACAACTTCTCCATCCAGGACTTTCTTTGCAAGTCATCTTTCCACCCATGGTCTGTTCAGTGGCATCAAGAGTAAAGCAGGAGCAGAGGGCAGTCTCGGGGACATGGGGAGGGACAAGGAGTGGTTGTGTCCAGCCTGGCTCTGCCCTGGGTGCCCAGGGAGGTGTAGAGGGTGGTTGCGTGCGAGCCGTGTGTAGATGAGCACGCTTCAACTCTCCTGGCACAGGTGCCTGGGCTGTTGCCTTCTCTGCTCATCTGAACCACCTACC
Organism: Galeopterus variegatus; assembly: GCF_000696425.1. Classification (NCBI taxonomy): domain Eukaryota; kingdom Metazoa; phylum Chordata; class Mammalia; order Dermoptera; family Cynocephalidae; genus Galeopterus; species Galeopterus variegatus. Next base: position 58,828 of record NW_007726508.1, read on the forward strand.
CAGCCTAGAGCCTGGGTTGGGCTGGGGTGCTGACTGGCTGCTGTCCCCTTGGGAGAGCCTGCTTCCGAGAGGAATGTTTGCAGGTCTCTTGCGGTGGGCAGAGTTTGCCGACCGTCTACAGTGCAGCAATTCTCTCTTCCATGTGTGCGGTGTGCTTCACAGCTCTCCACACACTCACATGGGCACTCTTTCTGGAGCCACACAGTTGCCTTGAGAAGACAGCAGGGCAGGATTCTAATCCCCAGTTCAGTGAGTGATCTGCACAAAGACTCAAGGCAATCACAGATAGAGTTGTGGCTCAAAGGGCCAGGTCTTATCTTGCAGCCACTGCCAATTACGGTTTCCATTTGTCCGTCTACCTCCCTGACTGCCCCTGTATCCAGTAAGCATCTGCGTATGAACATAACTAACCACCTTTTGATTACCAGGAGAAAACACAGAAGCTGATAATGAGGTCTTCTGCCTTGTGGACATGGTATGTGTCTTATCCCCAAATCTTCCCACTAACTCCTCTTACCCAGCGGCTCTGACAGGCGGTGTACACACGGGGAACTGAAGAGTCAGCAGCAGGTTTAGGGGGAATGTCTCCTCTGCCAACTGCTACACAAGTGTGCATCTTCTTCACCCAACAGGAAGCTCATCTCATTCTGTTCCTGCTTTTCAGCCCACGGCGATGCGGGCAAGTCTGGTGGGTGACGTGCTGCAGACACGACCACCTTGGGTTGAAGGGGAGGGAAGCAGGGTGCCTCGCTTTGGCCCTGTGGAGTGAACAGCGTATGCCAGCCAGGTTGTTAGAGAAGAGCAACACGGGAGACGGGGCCTGTTCCGTGCTGACACTGGTGTTGATGGGAGCGAGTAGCTATTCCACAGGACAGGACAGCCAAGAGGACGTTCCAGGCAGGTGCTAACCATGGGTAGACAGTGACCCTGCCCACTGGGGACTGAGGCCCAGTGACTGTTGTGGGCTGTAGCCAACCATCAGAGCAACCCTTCCCACCCACCCCATGCCATCCCCCTCCCTCGCCACCATCTGAGAAGCTCTAAGAGAAAGTGGGTGCAGAAGTTTCCCTTTGCAACAGCTGAGACCCAAGGGTACAGTTATACAGGGATGGCACAGACCAGACTTCTAGAGATGCTTAGGCTTCCTGGGGCAGCAGTAAGTATCCTCAGCTGGGTCTAGAAGTAATAACGTGTACACGGTTTAAGAAGTGCTAGGTAATCGCTCCTGGCAGGTGTAGCCTGTCGACTTGTCTCCCTTGTTTACCACCACATCTGGGACTGGAAAAAGAAAGGCGATGTTCAGAAAGCTGTTTTCTTCATTCTTTCATCAAGTGAAGCAATGCACGCTGGTCAAATGTGAATGTACGTGTATGTTGAAAAGCTTATGCTCTTGGTTACACAAAAGTTAAAAGAGTGATGTTCTGTATTATGACACTAAGGACCGTCAATAGGCCCATAGTGGCAGAGGATGGAAGTTGAGACAGTCACTCAGTACCCTTCCCTCCCCTCTGCTCTGTCTTTGCTATTTCGGTCCTCACGTTACCTGTCTCTCTTCCTAGGCTGCGTCATGGTCAAATCTTCTCAGCAAACAGAATGCTGGAGTGTCTCTCTCAGCTCAGCCATCAAACACCTGGGTGACCTTGGGCAAGTCACTTGATGTCACACCCTCTTCTTTATCCTTTCCTCTCCCAGGTGAAAAGCAAAAAGCTGTGTACACTACCAGTGTTCAGAGCCATTCAAGTGGGAATATACTTGAAAGGCCTATCGGGGGGGATTTCATATATTGATTCAGCGATTCAGCTGACATTTATTAAACACTTATTTGTGTTGGGCACGATTCTACAATGAAGGGGACAACACCCACCCCATCATGGTCATGAGAAAACCTGTCGATTGCTTTTTCCAGAAATGAGAGCTACAGGGAATGTCATTCCCCTGCCTGAGACCCTAAAGCAGCTTCCCACTGCCCACAGGACAGTCTCTGAGGACTGCAGGTGTGTGCGGGAGCCGCATCCCAGGAAGCCCCCGCTTTCTCCAGCCCCTCTTCTCCCACATGCGCTCCAGCTGCCCGATGTTCTTCCGCCTCCTGCCGGCACCTGCCTCCTGCGCTCTGACCACGGGCTGAGCCAGCCATGCCTGCTGCTCAGGATTCTCTTCTCTCATTTGGTGCCTGCTCACCTTCAACTCTCAGCTTACCTGTCAGCCCCTCAGGCCAGCCTTCCTTGCTACTGGCTGAAACCACTTGATTGCAGCTACTTATATACCAAGAGGGCTGGAGGTGAATGTCCTTGCCTCTATTTACTCATCGTGCCTGGTACACAGGAGGTCCTTGATGAATCCTTCTGTGGAATGACACCTGGTGGCTGACCTAGCAGTCCCTTAGCATATCCCATAGGGCTCTTTCATTTTGGAGAGACAGTTATGGGTGGAGAGCCCCAGAGTAAGAAGCGTGTGGCTGGCAGCCCAGCCTGGGGGGAGACTCACCTCCTCGGCGTCAAGGGCCCCGCACCACCCGCCTGAGCACAATCCTTGAACTCGGGCTGAACCCTGCTCAGGAGCATCATCCTGGGAAAAGAAACCGCATTTGCATCGATTCCCCGCACAGCCATTCTCTTTAGGGCCATACATTGTTCCGTCTTGACACCAGGCCTGGGTAGCTGCTGCGTCCCCCCTTGCTCTCTATGTAAATACGAGCTCCTTGAAGGATATTTATTGGCCTGCAGAAAAGATGCGGGGGAATTTTGCTCTCTAGGTGAGTGATAAAAAAGAGCAGCCAGCGGATATGTTCGCCAGCTTATTTACCACAAATCTCTTATTTATGGCCTCATAACCTTCTGATGGCCCGGTGCCCTCCCTCCCCCAGCTGGCTTTTCCTCCCAGATGGAGAAAGTGCTGAGCTGAGGACTATCCGTCCCCGGTTCCTCTCTGCTTCCAGTTTCGACAGCAGAGCTGGACCAATTGATTTCCCTGTGACTGTGGGGACCGGAATGAGGTCTGCGGGATGAATCTCTTGCTGCAGTGCGTGGGCTTGTTACGGCCTGGCGGGCAGTGTTTGGGTGCAGCCCACGTTTCAACTCTGCAGGCATTCATTGAGAACCTATTGCGCCCAGCGCTACAGCTGGCGCCGGGGATGGAGGGGGGTGAGCTTCCCGGCCCCTCCCTTGGCCTCTTTCTCCAGCCTTCTTGCAAACACTGAGCACCTCCTGGCCAGTCGCTGTGTTGGGCACTTTGCATGTGTTATACTCCGATGATCCTCTTAACAATCCCAGGAGAGCGCAACATGTCCCCAAACCAAAGTCTTAGACTCCCGAGGTCAGTCTTTCTCCATTGCTCAGTAGGTGGGACCACCCCATCACACACGCCCCTGACTAGGTGGCTCCTGGAGTCACCCCACAATAGGCAGCCCAGGCTCTGTGGAGGGGGCCTACCTCCCACCTGTCCTCCCAGCCACTGGGCTCCATGCCCATCTCACCTCTGCCTGGATCAGCTCCCCCCATTCCAGGCTGGTGCTGCCGCCGCCAGACCTCCTGGTCTCAGATGTTCAGCACTGGATTCACTCTTGCCTTTGGGCCCCTAAGTCATCTTTCTAAAGCACACACGGACCGGGCCACTCCCCTGCTGAATTCTTTTTTTTTTTTTTTTTAAAGATGACCGGTAAGGGGATCTCAACCCTTGGCTTGGTNAGTGAGCCACGGGCCGGCCTCCCCCTGCTGAATTTTTTACATGAGTTCCTGTTCCCACACAACACTCTGGGTAAACCAGAGCATCATCTATGACGAGCAGGCCTGTCTTCCACGTCTCTCTCACCAGGTCCGAAGCTCTAGCCCCGCTGGGTCATTTGGGGTTCTCTGCTCCCACTGTGCATGCTCTCCCTGCCTGCTCACCCTCCTACTCCCAACCCGACCACCTCCTGCTCTGCTTCAGGAGTCATGTCCAATGTCATCTCCTTCAGGAGACTTCCAAGACAGCTTTCTTGCACAGTGGGCCAGGTACCTGTATGAGTTGCCTTAGGCTGCTGTCACAAAGTACCAAAGAACCATGCAGCTTAAAATAACAGAAATGTATTGTTTTATAGTTTTGGAGGCAAGAAGTCCGACATGGAGGTTTTGGCCATGTTGGTTCCTTCTAAGAGCTGTGAGGGAGAAAACACATCACGCTTCTCTCCCAGGTTCTGCTGGCCGCCCACCACCCTCAGTGTTCCTTGGTTGCAGGTGCATCACTCCAATCTCTGCCTCTGCCTTCGTATGGCTGTCTTTTCCTTATGTCTGTGTTCTCTCCCCTTCTATCTCTTATAAGGACATATGTCATTAGATTTAGGATGCACCTGGATAATCTGAGATAACCTCATCTCAAGATCTTTAAATTAATTACATCTGCAAAGACCCTCTTTCCAAATAAGGTCACATTTATGGTACTGAACACATCTTTTGGGGGCCACCTTTCAATCCATTGCGGGGTCCTTCTTCTGTACTTCCACATGCCTGCGTGAGACCCTGCTTGGCCTTTCTCTTGCTTAGACTGGAGCTGGTGGCCTGTATGTTGAGCTCCTGTGTGCTGAGACTTCCATTTCTCTGTCCCCAGCACCTGGAATGGAGCCTGGCCCATGGACACTCGTAAATAACAAATGGGTATAAGTGGATGAATTGGGTGTTGTCTCTCATGGGGCTGATGAGGAAACAGAGGCTCCAGAGGGAAACAAAATGGGCCTAGGGCCATGGAGTGAATTAGGACAGAGCCAGCGGTCTGTTATCAGGACTTTGGTCTGGGGCCTTTTCTGTGGCACCAATCACCCTGTATTGGCTGGGACCAGAGTCACCCACCAAAAACCTCTTCCTCCATTGCTTAGGAAATGGAAAAGGAGTCTTGTCACCCAGGCTGTCAACAGGCGTCCTCCCAGCTCTCTGCCCCTCCCGACCCTTGTGCCCCATCCTCCCAAATCATAAACACGTGCTTCATTTGACCTTGGCTGTTTATGGAGGAAAGTGACTCCCCACATGGTGGATTTCCCAAAGGTCTTAGGGCCCTACTGCTTGGGAGTCCTGGGGGAACAGTTTCCAGGGACTGGGCTGTACTCGAGGCTGGCAAGCTGGGGGCCAGCACTGTGTGAGGCCAGCGCCTCTACTGGACACAGCTCCTGGAAGACAGGAAGCCCTGCAGGGGCTGTATCCCTGCTGTGGGTCCCTAGATCCAAATGGAGGGGCACTTGTCACTGCACACAAACCCTAAATGCAGGGATGAGGAGCCATACTTCACAGGCAAGGAGCCCGAGGTGCAGAATGCGTGCACTTGGCCCAACCACACAGCCAGCGCAAGGCAGAGGCCGTCAGACCCCACGAGGCCCCACTCAAGAGGCCTTGTCAGGGAAGCTCCACCTGCCGCCACCTATCCCCTCCCTGCCCAGGAGTCCCCCTGACGGGGAAGAAACAGCTCTGTTTGCAAAGCAACTGGCTAGGCTACTGGCTCCGAGGTCACCCCCAAAGTGGGGAGAGACCCCCACAAACACACATACTCCAGCTTTCCTCTGTGACCCCTTATGGTCCTAGGAACTCTCCTGTCTGCTCTGTGGGAATTATAACAGTTACTCAAAGGATGAGGGCTTCGGGCCGGCCCAGTGGTGCACTGCTACGGTGCGCTGCTTGGGAGTGTGGCGACGCTCCCGCTGAGGGTTCGGATCCCACATACAGACCGG